>NC_061828.1:1598475-1607485 GCF_019202785.1 Penaeus chinensis | reverse complement strand
CTAAGTCATTCCGAGTGAACGACACTGAGGATAATATTTCGAAATCATATATGGGGGAAATCGCATGCAATTTTAAAGTGGAAGCTCTCTGTGGCAAATATTCATCCCAAAAATTAAAGTTTATTCGAGCTATGTTTTCTCGAACTCCGACTTAAGGAAAAAATCAGGGGCATTCCATATGCACAGGATACATATGAAAAGTATTTGCATATTTGCATTTATACGTATATATGTATACAAAAATCTGTAGATTTATACAATTATACATAAACATTTTTGTGTATATGTATATATATATGCATGTGTGTATATATATATATATATGATTTACAAATATATAGAAGTCTATATATGGATATGCATATGTCTGTATATACATATATGTATATATATATGTCCATATGTATATTGAGTTATTCACAGATACATAAAAATATGTAAAAATATACATACAAAGTATATAGGTATATATATACATAAACACATATATTTATATCTACCTAGATATATATAGTCATACATGTATGTTTATAGATATATATATGCATACTATATATATATATATATATATATATATATATATGTGTGTGTGTGTGTGTACATATATGTACATATATGTATATACATATGCGTATATACATAAATATATATTATATATATAAATATATATATGTATACATATATATGTACACACATAAATATATGTAAATGTCCACTCGTGAACGAGACTCTAACCAGCTCGGACCTCTCTTTTCAGACGCAGCAGCAATAGACCCAAGCCTTGTGCCACAGGAGCTACCCTGGTGTCCGGGGCCTCTCGTCTCGCTCGGCGCTATTGCTTCTGAGTTATTTAACGTAATATACGTAGAGTAAATCTGATTTTTTCAGCATTTTGTGCTTTGCCTGCACCTTCAGTGCATTGATTTTGCAGGTCACACGAGACTACAGTAGGCGTAGTCAGCACCCCACCTCAGACCCGCAGCTCTCTTCTACACCAGGGCAGCCCTTACGGGCTTTGACCCCTGGGTAGGGAGGCCCAGTAGTCTGGGGCGTCCTTTGGGCGCACTTTTTCTTTATTCTAAATTCTCTTCCGCTCTTCATGTGACTTCCCTGAGCCTACCGGAGTACCCTTGTGGGCTCCCGTATTCGCTTGGGGGGTGGGCATCGAATTACCGCCCTTCGCACTAGGCAAGTTCGGCGGTAAGGAGGTGTCTTCCACATAACTCGATCCCTCTGTGGTACTGGAGAACGCAACCAGGCTTCCACTGGGGGGGTAGAGGACGGAAACTGCCACACTCTTCTCTTAGCTATTGCTGTTAGGTTGTTCAACGATAGTTAAGGGTTAACTGGTCCCTTCAGGACAACGGGCACGGGCCCAGGGGTCGGACTCGGTCCGATACCCAGCATGTGCGATTCCTCGGCTAACCCTCCTCCTCCTCAAGGAGGGGGGACGACCCATGACTCCTCTAAGACTAATGCGACCTTGAACAACGGAACCCCTACTGCTGACAAACGAGAACGACGATTTTTTTCAATCCCTCCACAGAATGCAAGGTATCTGACTGTCAAATGCGTGAATGAAAATCAATCGCTTTTGAATGTGAGCCCCTTCATCATCAAGAAGGTCCTTGATGGTCAAGTGGACGGCGATTTTGATTTTGTCAAGAAATTGCGAGATGGTAGCCTCCTTGTAAAAGTGCAATTCAACTCCCAGATTAAGGACTTGCTTAAACTGACGCAAATTCATGATTTGAAGGTCAACGTAACTATCCCCATTGGCCCCAATACCTGCAAGGGAGTAATCTTTAGCAGGGATTTGAGGACAATGGAGGAGAGTGAAATTCTGGAAAATATGAAGGACCAAAGCGTAGTGGACGTGAACTGCATGACCAAGAAAGACGGGAATGTGCGAACAAAAACCGGATTGTGCTTTTTGACCTTTGCTTCAAGTAAAATTCCTGAGTATGTCACGGTTGGATATGAACGTGTCCAAGTGCGACCTTACATTCAAAAACCTATGCGCTGTAATAGATGCCAAAAATTTGGACACACCTCATTACGATGCAATGATAAGGATACCAATAAATTTACTTGTGGTAAATGTGCTGGAGATCATGACACTGCTGTATGTACTGAGACTTCGCTCAAGTGTGCTAACTGTGGAGGTCCCCATCAATCTGGCTCTGCCGAGTGCAGCAGCTTGAAGAAGGAGACTGAAATATTAGCATACATGAGAGGACATGATGTTAGTTACCGTGAAGCCAAGAGGAAAGTTGAAGGTTTGACCAGCAAACCCAATACTTCCTACGCCTCAGCAGCAACTAACAACACTTCCAGTGCAAACGGCATCAGTCAGGAACTTGCAGCTAAGGATAAAGAAATTGCTGAATTAAAGGAAACGGTCAAGGAATTAATGAGTCAAATCAAAGAATTGAAAGATACAATTCAACAAATTGCTGAATCAACCCAGCAAAAGCAGCAGCATCATAAGGAGGATGATACCAAAACACAGTCTGGATCGCACCTTCTCGTCCAGGCGGCTCCTGCTAGGACTTCGTCTGGTGTTTGGTCTGCTTCTCGAAGCAGATCATCCTCCACCGGGCGTCTCCCTGGCAGCGAGACGCAGGACATGGAGGCTACTGTCTCCAAAAATACCCATGGGAGGCCCCTGGGTAGCGAGGGAGAGGAGGACGAACCTCCCTCCCAGAAAAAGAAAATTAAAACTGGCGGACAAGGCACTTCCAAACCCCATAAAACGTAATCATCGCGTTAACCATTATACAATGGAACTGTCGAAGTATTAGATCTAAAGTAAACGACCTCAGATTATTAGCCTCGTCCTATGCTCCCGATATTATAGTCTTACAAGAAACACACTTAAACAACCTCGTCTGCGACGAGGTCGTATCACTCAGAAACTACCATTTGTGTCGGAAGGATCGTGAGGGTAGGGGTGGAGGCGGAGTCGCCATGTACATCCACCAAAGCCTCCCTTTTACAGAAGTGATTATTGATTCTACTTTGGAGGTTGTCGCATGCAAAGTAAAAATCAATAACACGTATCTGGCTACATGTTCGGTTTATTGTACCCCTGATAAAGTGGTAATTTATGATGAGCTCTTCGCTCTTCAGGATAGCCTGCCACAAAATAAAGTAATTCTAGGTGATTTTAATGCTCATCATACATTATGGGGTTCCCTGCGGGCGGATGGTAGAGGTGAGCAAGTAGTTAAGCTGATTAACGACTCTGATTTAGTCCTTCTGAACGATGGTAGCCCAACACGGGTAGACGATAATACCGGGAATTTGAGCTTTATAGACTTATCACTGGTCTCATCATCAGTAGCAGCCAAGTGCCTGTGGCACACCATTGACGACTCGTTGGGAAGCGATCATCTTCCTATTTTGATTAAATATTCATGCGACACAGCAAGAACGCCTTCAGCGCCTAAATTTAACGTAAAAAGAGCAGACTGGGTCGCCTTCACAAGGAGCGTCAAGCTCGAACTTGTTGGAGAAACCATTGATGATAAAGTAAATAATATTCAGAATTCGATTTTAGAAGCAGCCTTGCTATCCATTCCTAAAACTTCGACAGATAGCGTTAAGCATAGAGTTCCATGGTGGACACCAGATTGCCGCAGGGCGCTGTGCCGACGCAATAAGGCCTACAGGCTTTTCCAAAATAACATCACTAATGAGAACTTTTGCAATTACAAACAAGCAAGAGCTAGGGCTCGTAGAGTAATTAGACAAGCTAAAAGAGACTCCTGGCGTAGCTTTGTCTCTACAATAAATAGTAATACAAAAATATCAGAGGTTTGGTCCACTGTCAAAAAAATTAATAAAAACAAAACATCCTGCAAAATTAAAAACATCATCCACGAGGGAACAAATTTAGATTCACCAAAAGACATTGCTAATGTACTCGCCAGGCAGTTCTCTTATACAAGCAGCTCGGCAAACTACCATCCTGCTTTCCTGCCCACCAAGGAAGCCGCTGAGCTGCAACCTATTCACTTTGCCACAGGAGATGACTTTGATTATAATAAAGACCTAACTATGAATGAGCTTGTCCGAGCCCTAGAAGCCTGTAGAGGAACATCCCCGGGCCCCGATGAGATTCGATATGAGATGATGAAGCATCTTAATCATGATGACATGATTAAGTTGCTAGAAGTGTACAATGAAATTTGGAAAAGCCACACTTTTCCAAACTCATGGCACTTTGCCCACATCATTCCTGTATTGAAAGGAGGGGGTAATCCCAGAACTGCCATCTCCTACCGACCAATTGCGTTGACAAGTTGCTTATGCAAGGTCATGGAACGAATTGTTAACAGTAGGCTATTGCATTTTTTAAATAGCAGTAATTTACTAGTTGACGAGCAGTGCGGCTTCCGAAAGGGACGCCAAACTCTCGATCAACTAGTAAAGCTGGACAGTCATATTCAAGAGGCAATTGCCAAAAAAGATTTTTTGATCTCAGTATTTTTAGATATAGAAAAAGCCTACGACATGACATGGCGATATGGCCTACTCAGAAAACTTTATGCTTTCGGATTACGTGGAAACTTGCCTTGTTTTATTCAAAATTTCATATCTGACAGAACGTTCTCTGTCAAACTTTTTGCCGACAATGTCACTTTTTCGGACATTTTTGTCCAGGCAAACGGGGTCCCACAAGGAAGTGTCTTGTCGCCAACATTATTTCTATGTATGATTAATGACATCCTACCAGCTCCCCCTCGAAATCTTAAATACTCACTGTACGCCGATGATTGTGCATTGTGGCATTCCAGCAACAATGCAGAGTTCTCGGCAAATCGTATCCAACTCGCATTGGATATGATTCATAACTGGGGCCTCCAGTGGGGTTTTAAGTTTTCCATTAGAAAGAGTATTGGGGTAATTTTTTCACATAGAAAGATACCAAATATCAGACTAACTTTAGATAACCACCCAATACCCATTCAAAATTCTGCTAGATTTCTTGGTCTACTCTTTGATTGTAGACTTAATTGGAAAGACCACATTGGTCAGTTAAAGAATAAATGTCAAAAAGCACTAAATTTATTAAAGTGCATTGCTGGTAATAAATGGGGAGCTGATAGGAAGTCTTTGCTAATGATATATAAAGCCCTGGTTAGGTCTAAAGTAGATTATGGGTCAATCGTGTATGATTCGGCATCGAAAACAAGTTTGAAAGGATTGGATGCTGTGCAGAATGCCTGTTTACGTGTGTGTCTTGGAGCCCTGAAGTGCACTCGGATCGAGCGTCTTGAGGTGGAGTCAGGAGTACCTCCCCTCCGACTCAGACGCGGCCAATTAGCCCTGACCTATGCCGCTAAGGTGGCTCGATACCCGAGCCATCCCAATGGCAATGGAGGCATTAGGCCCTTTGCCACAAGACTCCACGACCTCGTCGAGAAAGTCGGTATAGATCTCTCTACTATTGATACCCTGGTTCAGTCAAACATAGCGCCATGGGAAACACCCAATTTTTCCATCATGGAAGCTTGGCTTCCATCAGCTAAGGCCATGGCGCCGGAGGGTGAGGTACGCCAGCGGTTTAGAGAGATCCTTATTAAGCATTTATCCTTTTTTCATATATATACCGACGGCTCCAAGACAAATGAGGGTGTGGGTGCGGGTGTATGGTCGACTGAATGTGAACTAAAGTTTAGACTGCCGAATCATACATCGATTTTTCTCGCTGAACTTTTTGCCATTGATAAAGCCATTGATTTTGCACTATCGACGACCCACGATAGAATAGTCATTTTTTCCGATTCATTAAGTTCACTTAAAGCTATTAAATCCTTAGAAACCACTAAAAATGAATTGCTGGGTAATATCATTCGTAAGTTACACGGTGCCAATAAATCAATCAAGCTAATATGGGTACCAGGCCACTCTGGTATCCATGGCAATGAACAGGCTGACAAATTAGCCGGGTCAACTGACGATTTGGACATTACCATAATTCGTACAGATCTCAGGTGTTTTGTGTCTCTTATAAAAGCAAAAATACATCTCCTGTGGCAAAGTGAGTGGACCAACCTCCAACTCACAAACAAAATCAAGAACACAATAGAGCCGTGGGACACCTCCCACAGAAGAGAAAGAAGAGAAGAGGTGGTGTTGGCACGCCTAAGAACAAACGCCACAAGACTCACCCACCTCACACCATACATCGAAAAAAGATTCCCTCCACAATGCCCCCATTGCACAAGCCATCTTACAATAGCCCATATCCTCATAACCTGCCATAAATTCAATAATAACAGACAAACCATAAAAAATTACTGCAGAATAAACAATATACCATTCACAACATCAAATCTATTATCCGATAATGAAAAAATAATAACTAAAGTAATTGCTTTTCTAAGGGAGACAAAACTTTATGACCTTATATAGATTGATAGAATAAATAGGATCCATTGGCTTAATAACCTTGGCCATGTGCCGCTGGTTGATAGCCAAGAAATCCAACAAAAAAAAAAAAAAAAAAAAAAAAAAAATGTAAATGTGTAACAATATATATACAATATATACATACAATATACAATATATAACAAATATAATGTATATACATACATGCACATTATATATATATAATGTACATATATGTGTGTATGTGCATATTTATGTTATATATATATATATATATATATATATACACTTTATACACATAATATATATATTATATACATATAATATATATACATATACATAGACACATATAAACATATGCATATGTGGATATATATTATGTACACGTGCACACATACGCACATAAAAACACAAATATGTATACTTGTGTGTATATATATATATAAATATACACACACATACAAATATTTATCTATATATACATATACATATTTATACTGTTGATATGGTAGAATAACTCATCTTCCCTGCATGCATTAAGCAAGTTTGACTGGTCAATGCATATATGACTGCTGCACTTTACTCTATGTATTGCGGTTCCATGTGGCATATATCTTGCATAACAATCTAACATGTTGAATCTGTCAAAAATCTTTTCTACATATTTGGTTTGATTCACCTTGATGTAATTTTTACCTGTAACATATGACATTCCAAGAAACAAGTTTAGTTTACCTAAATTTGTTATTCTAGATTTCTTATAATTGTTCATCAGGGACATGTTACTGCTGGCAATAATTAAGCCATCCACCCATAAGAGCACAACATTATCACTGTACCTTTCATGCTTTAGATACAGACAATGATAACTCTGTGATTGCCACTTTGTTTCAGACCACAATGTGACTTTTACAGTTTACAGTACAAAACATTTCCATCACTATTTTTTTCTCAAAACATTCAGGTTATTCTACATAAATTTCATGATCTATATCAGTATTCAAATAAGCTGTTTTAACATCCATTTGGTGTATTACCATATTTATAGGTACAGCCACATCCAATAAAGCTGTTGGTGCAAAAATCTCTCTGTAGTCAGCATCTTTTACCTGTGAATATCCTTTGGCAACATACCTTACTTTGTATATTTCTTTGATGTTTGGTCCAGGTTTCACTGGACCCATCTTCCTACTGCTGTATGTGACTCAGGCAGTGTGGTAATGTCATAGGTGTTATTGTCCTGAAGTAAACAAGATTTCCTCGTCCATTGCTTTCTTCCATTGCAGTCCCTCTGGAGATGCAATACCCTCTTGGTAGGTGACTAGTACTGGGATACATGACACTCAGTAGCAATGACGTATAAAGCCATTATGTGTCAAACTGGAGATGCTGTCGTCCAGTTCATCAGTAATGTAGTCCTTTAATCATGAAGGTTTCTGTCTTTCTTCAGTTGAATATCTTCTTTCTTCAATTAGGTTATCTGGTGGCTCACCTTGGTTTCCTTGAAGTGATTTTTGCTGAAGTCTAGTCTCCACCAAGATGTCATCTTCATCTGAGGTTTACTCATCATTCAATGGTTCAGCTATATTGGTTAAGTTTTCCATATACTTTACATATCATATTTTCTTTACTGTTTGAGATTCTGCAAAGTAAACAAGTAGGCTGGGCTCTGGTCATAATGTCCCACAATTAATTATTCCTTCCTTACTCTTGGGATCAAGTTTCTTCTTCTCTTGTTCATATGCAGACTTCTTACTCCCAAAATATTCATTTTGCTGATGTTTGGCCGTCTTCCAGTATGCATTGCTGCTGGAGTCTTCTGAGTAACAAGCAGCTTTCACAGCATAACCACATATATCTTTGGGTAATTTGGACTCAGTCAGTAAACATTGAGCCATGTCAAAAATTTATGTGTATGATCTCTCAAATGTTCCATTTTCATGTGAAGAGTAGGGTGCAGCTAACTCTTTGTTTACTCTTATCCTCTATAATTCTTGGACACTCTGATCCATCAGGGTGACAACGGCCTACGTTTCTCTGTATACAGGAAGCCTACAAACATAAATGATTATATCCATTACTACTCTGAAAGAAGGTGGAGAATATTCTCACGAAACCAAACCCTACATCTTCTAATGATTTTCTCATATTACCGTTGTGTAACATTTCCCAGACGATTAGCAGATAGATACCTTGGCGATAATGTGAAAATCACCAGCACATCCGGGAAAAAGATACATGACATGATACGGGACAAGAAGCAGCTCAGAAGCAACCCTAACAGTGCTGTATATCGCGTACCCTGCAGCAGTTGCAATACAGCTTACTATGGTGAAACAGGGCGAGGTTTCAGCACCAGGATCAGCGAACATCGAGCTGACATCCGTCACCATAGAACTTCCAACGCCATGGTGGTACGTGTAGATGAAGCTGGACATCTACCCAATTGGAAGGAAGCAAAAATAGTCCATGGAGGACTGTACATACAGAAAAGGAAGGTCATGGAAGCTGCTTACATCGCGACGGAGAAAAGCATCAACGCAGCGTCGGGTAGATTCAAACTATCAAAGGTCGCAGCTGCAATTATACGAACAACAAGTGGGAGGTCACA
>NC_061828.1:1550975-1593475 GCF_019202785.1 Penaeus chinensis | reverse complement strand
ACATGTGTGTATGTGTGTGAAGATATAGATAAAGTTAACTTTGCTGGTAACTTCAGATCCTAACTAGCCTTTATAGATGAGACATTATTAATACAATTATCGTAAGAAGAAATTAAGAAAATATCACTAAATTCAGCAATCTCAAAAGGGTAAACACAGCTCTACTATGTCCTTTCAAGATAGGGTTCAACCATCTCTCTAGCATCTTATCGCAAATCTGGGTACTTCAAGTGATTATCCCCCCCAAGACAACATGTGAGGGAGGTCTCTAAAGCAGCAAGTAATTCCGTAAAACTGACAAACAAGCAAATCATGTCGAAACTATTTACTTAATGAGGAAAAAAACAGTATAACGATAACTTTCCGACACGTAAATGCACTGTAGGTGCAATTTATCAGTTTCCAAGAAAAAATCTGAAACTCTCACCGCCAATTGTACCGTAAACATACAAACAACTCATAAAAGTAGGTGTCATCTAGGACACCGTTTTTTAGAGTTTTGTCTTCTTTCTTCTGCCTTCTCAGAACTTGTCCTTAATTCTATATATCATGGGTGTTGGTGTCCTTTTCGAAGATTTCATTCACATTAGATCGACAACACTATGCCAATAACACTTGCTTCACTTCCACTATTTCTATACTTATACTGATGAAACGTACATGCCCACACAGTTCATAAACACATAAGAAAATGTGAGAACATTTAACCACTTTGTTCGTGATTTCATAAACAACCACTTCCTTAGAAACCAACTACACTCCTCTTTTACCTTGTCAAGAACATAATCTCATTTATCTTTACTGTGTTTCACACATTTACATAACATTTATTGTCGCTTCTCACAACAACACTTGCTTCGAATACTCTTACTCTTTATTTTCAGTTTCTAGGACGACTGAAAATTCTGCTGCGACAAGGAGTTGAAAAAACAGCCCGGCGTTGCGATTGGTTAACTCGTGGCATTCGGCTCTCTCATTGGCTAGCTTGTGTAAATATTGTCGCAGAGAAAAAGGGCGATAGCTGTTCGGTCGAGGGGTTGATATACTCCGATATGATGCTCTTATTGGCTGTCGTGTGTAAACATTGTCTTAGATAAGAAAAGTTGGAAGTAAATCATTTTTGACCACCCTTTCATTACAAAATGAATTTGGAATTGAAAACTTGGATATCTCTCTTCTCATGTGTAGCACTTTAAACTGTTTTTCTTTATGCATATAGACACATTCAAGGGATTGATTACTGCTCTCCTTTAATGAATAAAGGAATGAGGGGAATAGTGAAGTCTCTTCCCCCATTCTACAGTATCTCCCTCACTTTCTTCCAATCAATAGAAACAATGTAGTTGTCGTGTGTATATCATCAGTTAAGATTTAGATATTTTAAACGGAACCTATAAAATGTATACTTTCTTCCACCGTAACCGCGGAAAATGTAAGATTATTTGCATTCCTCGCTTTAATACTCCTGAAAGACATCACATCTCGAGATCGATAAATGCTGAACAAATTACAGAGAACCCCCCCCCCCCCAAAAAAAAAAAAAAAAAAAAAAAAACAGTTTGTTTATTCTAAATTGCCCTTCTGAAGAATTATAGCGAAAAGGCTCACTGAATAGTCTTGTGCTTTCCTGTTCGTCGCTCAGTTGCTATGTTTACATTGGAGTTCTCTGTGGCCATGCAGTTTTCACCCTTATGGCACGTCACATCAAATACAAATATTTGGAATGATCGCGTCGCCGTTTGGTGCGGTCACAGGGTGGTGAAGTCGCTGTTTCACGCTCTCAGATCTAGCGCCGTGAATGTGTCCTAAAAAAAAAAGTATGATTTTACAACCGTATTAATAACGTTGATACTAAAATGACAAGGCGATTTTCTTTTTCATAAGATTAAGAAGCTGACAAGCTTCAGGTATCATATTTTCATTCCATACTTGGCTTTCCTTGTTGATCACTTATATTATATTTCTGAATAAGGGGAATAGCATATCGGTTAAGGATTATAGAAGTAAACAAATGAACGCCACTGTCGTAAAAAAGTAACGAGGTCATTGTTTACGGAAGCATGCCTGCTATATTTGTTTACATATTGCTGCTGCAACAGTTTATAAAGTAGATAATTTTGAATAGCAATATACAGCCTGGAATCTAAAAGTCCGAGTAGAGTGACTTTTATAACCGTACGCTATAGTATCAATTATAATTCTCTCCTTGCGACCAGAGATTTTAACGAGGGCAGAATTGATCAGTTTAGGGATTCCTGAAGTGATGTATGTTGGGTTTAGTTTTCTGTTCTAATGAGCCAAATATTTTGTTCAGCTGGGTATGATAAGTATTTTCCTGCAAAATCTCGATTAATCAAACCAAAATCACAAACCCTCCATAATTCCAGTAATAATTATTCTCATAAGTGAGAAGAACAAGCTCATACGCCTATATTCAAAACGGCCGATTACATATGGAATTCAGTTCAGGGGAGCGCGTAACCATCTCACTTAAGTGATTCGCTCTGCCCCGCAGCAAATGCCATACGGGAAAATTAATGACTAACTCAAATAACTGCGGGAATATACGGAAGATCAATTCAATTTTGAACAGAAATAATACATCACAGAATCAAACGACAGAAGCAGAGGAAGGTCACTCACGAGATTATAGTCAAATTCTTCATTATATCAATAATCATTTCGCTAATGTTGAACATAACTTAATTAACAATGTCACTCATCCATTCCACAGCTTCATGAGTTTCAGGGGGCCTCCACACAACACAAATTAATCTTTAAATCCCGTAACCGAATCCGAACTCTCTCAGGTAGTAAATCAACTGAACAATTCTGCCTCCGGTAATGATGGCATCACAGCACCAATAATTAAATCCACTTTGACTGCCATTTCCCGTCCCCTGCTCCACTCCACAGGGTATATACCCTGATAAACTCAAGACAGCAAAAGTTACTTTCAGTTCACAAATTAGGTTGAAAATCCAATGTTCATGACTACAGACGTATCAGTTCTGGCCACAATAAGTAAACCTCTGGAAATTATTTATATCAGATTGGAAAACGGTTATTTATATCAGATTGGAAAACTATCTCATATGCAACAGTATTCTGTCAGATTGTCAAACTGAATTTACAAGGAATAAATCAACATAAATGGCTGTTATGTCTTTGATAATAACGAATTCACAAATGCTGTATGTCTAGATTTATCTAAGGCTTTTGATACGATTAATCACCCAGTTCTGCTCTCAAAATTATCACATTGTGGTGTCAGGGGCTCTGCTAACCGCTCGTTTCATTCATATATGTCAAACAAATATAATGAATCCGACTTCCATTATCTCATGGCGTACCTCAAGGGTCAATGTTAGGGCCTCTTCGTTTTCTGATCAAAATCAATGAGTTTGAGAAAACATCCTCGTATCTGAAATTCATCTTATATGCTGATAACAGTAGCCTCTGCTTCAGGTAACGATATTAATCAACTCATTAGTTACACCAATAGAAAACTTAACACTATCAGTAATTGGATTTCTTCAAACAAACTGACGCTAAATATTGTTAAATCCAATTATGTTATATTTAATCGTAAAAAAAGAAACTTCCCCCTACACTTTTGCTTGTGTTAAAACATAAACTCTTTTCAAGGAAAACCGAAACTAAATTTCTTGGAGTAATGATTGACGATAAATTGTCGTGGAAAAGTCATACGAACACTATTCGTCAACAAATTAATAAACAATGTGGTATCTTGTACCATACCCGTGATTTTATCACTATGAATGCCTGTAAATGCATCCATTTTCATGTATCTATCCAAATCTAACATACTGCAACACTATCTGGGGAACTGTCAATGAAACCACGTTAAAACCCGTTATAACGGACCAAAAACGAGGACAATTGCTGGATTAGGCAAATATGGCTACACAAATAGTGCATTTTTTACACTAAAACTATTGAAACTGAGAAATATAAATATGTCCATTTGTGTTCTCTTCGTTTCTAAATGTATGCAAGATTAATGTAAGCATATGCGTATGTGCGTATGTGTGTATGTGTGTATGTATATATGTATGTACATTTTGTACATACATATATATATATAAAGTTGCAATATGGCAGCCTCCACAGATTTGGAAAACTTTTTTTTTTCTGAATTTGTCTACTGTTAATTCTAAAAATGATGATCAGATCGCATATCTTGGGGGGAAAAAATCACATTTAGACCATACTTTCATTATTTTCGGAAACACATGAAACGCCTACAGAACCAATAATAATTACAAAAAAAAAAAAAATATGATAAATAAAAAACGGGCCAATCTGCAATTCATAAATATTATCCATAATTAAAAATAGCAAAGCAATAACGGAAAGGGAAAATGATTGTGCCTCAATGTTGTGGATACTGGACCTAATGTTGTGCTGTGTGTTTGCGTTTGTGCTTTTTAACCTGTAAAAGTAACTGGTCGGACGAAAAGCGATGCTTTCAACGAGATATGATCCTTGGCAGAGAAACTTTAACGTTAACCAGTTTTCTGTCAGTGCTCACTGTTTATATCCGTTCTAAAATTAATATATCTCTTTTCCATCAAACTTCATTACCATAATAATATGTCACATCCCTGAGATCTGCTTCCCAATATATGGAACAATAAGAACAACGAAAGGAAGTACAGGAAAACACACGAATATGCCGAAGGCCTTTTCACTTTACTACTTCATCAAGGCATGATGAAGCAGTGAAGTGAAAAGGCCTTCGGCATAATCGTGTGTTTTCCTGTACTTCCCTTCGCTGTTCTACTTGCAATTTGTTCGACATCAATTCCACTCATGCAACAATAACAACCGACCACGATCGGCAGTATAGGCAATTCTAACTCAACTGTCACCATTTCCATACATCTGCCGTATGCCTTTTTACTAATTAAGTAATGCATAAGAAATTGAGTAAAAGACATTGTATATGGTTATAAATCTGTGTACACATGCAATGTATCTCTTGCACATTAGGAAGAGCTAAACGGTATAGCTAATCATAAGCAGAAATGCTCATTATTACAGAATCTTAAACCTTGAATGCTTTCATATAATGTTTTGGTGGTATTATAAGTATTATGGTTTTTTTTTATCTGTATTATTAGGATTATCACTAGTATTATTATATCCATCATTATTCTTTTTATCATAAGATCATTGCTGTCATTAATATTATCATTACTGTTAATATAGTGGTAATCATGATACTACTGCAATGATGAATCTAAATCATGATTATGGTTATATCAATGACACTGGTGATATTATGGATGATAATTTAACTCGCTCGCCCCATGTGGCAAGAATACATGCCATGCCCACTGTATTACACGTTTATTTATTGTATTTACAAATAGATGGCTCTACAAGTTATTTATTAACAAATAGTCAGTTATCAGAACTACCTATTTCACCTGTTTATCCTTTTCCTTCACTTCAGGAAAGGGTCTTTTGTATCATTTCATTGTCTAAAATATTTTATTGACAATTTATTAATCATAACATCAATAACAATAATAACAGTATCGATAACAATGGTATTAATAAGAAAAACACATTTTCCCAGCAATTGGGAAAATCAGGATCGGTAACTAGGGCCTACTGATAGACTCCTTGCCGGCTGAGAACGTGGAGCCATCTGTATGTAACAAAATTCACCAAAAACTACAGGGGACAGAACATAAATCCGGGACAAATGGGTTAAGCAAAAATTAAATAGTAAAAAGGCTGGTGATAATAACTAATTCTACTTTAATGATAATTAGTATATTATTAATTACATTCAATTAATAATAGTGATCATGGTAAGAAAAAATAATAATCATTGTGAACATCGCCATCTTAATCATTATATCAGTAATTACGATAATAATCATACTGATAATTATGACAAAAATAATTACAAATTGGGAATAGTAGATTATTGTACTTCAAGGTCGTGGACATGTCGCTATCTTGATATGCAGTTTCCTAATAAGCAATTATTTGCTTGGAATATTTTCATATATAATTTTCTATATCTGCTTTATCTAGCGCAGAAGCTGGACCAAATGTTGTGTTGTATGCTTGTGATTATGCTTGTTAACCTTATTTATAATTTATTGATTTCTACAGCTGTCTACCGAAAATATGGCGTCTGGTGTTCCCAGACAGTCACGCAACCGAATATTTAGTATCGTTAGCGGTTGAATTAGCAGCCTGTATATTTACGGTAAGAACACACACAGACTGCACTCACTTTTTTACGTGTTTTGTTGTTGTTTTTTTGCCACTGGAAGGTTACAAGGAATGGTACAGTACCAAAGCTTCAAAACTGATGACAAATATACTAAGAAAACTTAATCGTGAGTTTTATGTTAGATTGATATCTTTATTGCAATCATTGTATTATCGTTCTTTTATAGGAATCATTACTAACATGATTGTTAATAACATAATTAATATCATTCTACTGGTTCAATTATTTTTTCTTTCAAAAACTACTGCAACATCTGTTTAGCACCAGAAATTTAGTGAATTGTTTGGAGTGCAGAATTGCATTTTCTTTAGTTACTCCTATCATATTTGTTTTCTGTCTATCCTTCTCCCTCTTTCCAACGACGATGAATTTTACTGTTTCCTGTAGACTGAAGCATAATTTCAATTGATTTCTTTACACAAATATAGTAAGTGCTACTATAAATTATATAAAAATCCAAAAACACCTTAACCATATATAATAAAATGCCAACAGCATCTGGTGTTCCCAGGCGGTCACCCATCCAAGTACTGACCAGACCCAATGTTGCTTAACTTCGCTGATCGGACGAGAAGCGGTGCTTTCAACGTGGTATGATCGTTGGCATATATACCATCGACATTAAATACTTTTGTCTCTCATCAGATTTTTTGGCCCTTTTAATATGATGTATCTTTTGTTTTTGCATCAAACCTACTTAGCAAGTCATTCGTCGTATCACTGAGATGTTCCACATTATATGCATCAACCTTAATTATTATGACATTCTAGTCATATTATTGAGATCCTCCACAGTATATACATCCATCACAACTAACCAGTATCAGGATAAGCAATGCTAAATCAACGTAACCACTTTTATGCACCTGCCTTAAACCTTTTACCAATTTTTGAACTGTGCAACTCTGTAAAGAATGTAGGGTGCACAAGTAATGTATAAGAAACTGAGTAAAATGATACTGTACACGGTTATAAATCTGCACATTGTCGCCACTGTTACAATGTTGTTACAATATTGCTGTTTGTTATTGGTATTATCAGTTTCATTATTGCTTGTATTTCCATTATTATCTCCATTATTTTTATTTGTAGTAGCATGGGATTGATAAAAGCGATACCGATACATTGATACTTGAAAATTGACTAAAGCAATTCCGATACATTGATTCTTTGTTAATGCGATAACGATAACAACACATTCTCCGCCAATACATAATTCCTCATGGAAGGAACCTATACATAATTCCTCATTGAAGGAAATTCCTTCTGACATGTAAATATCTGATTTGGGTGATTTGATGTACTGCAGCAGAAGAGTGTTTTTCGCACTTGTGTATCATGCGTGTTTATTTTTATGTAATACAGATTACCAAATAATTTCATCATCAAAATATTACTGATGACCTGCACCACAGTAATAACAATTACACTTACAACTGGTTGGTGCGCTCATAGTGCTCAGGGTATTAATCAGAAGTATTAAAAAGCAGATCCTTCATAACCACTGACAAGAGGTCCCGCGCCTCTTTCACACGTCTTCAGTGCCCCTATCAACAGAGTGAGAGAGAGAGAAAAGACACAGATAGATAGAGAAAGAGGGAGGGAGAGAGGCAGACAGACAGAGAGAAATACAAAGAAAGGGGAGAGAGAATTCTCGTTCAAGAAAGTATCGCATGCAGCTGGAACAAATAAACGTGGTGGAATGGGTAACGTAACACTTTTATTTCACCACTTTAATAATATGATGGCTTTATGTAGTTCACTATTTTCACTGACAGATCTTTGAGGTTATTACAGAGCGAACGAGAGCGACAGGTTTCTTGCTTACTCTTGTAAATAAGTTTTATAATGAGTAAGGTAGATTTATTAACAGTCCCTTAATTTTCTGCCCTGTTATAAATATGTGTAAATAAAAATGAACATGAGTATCAGTAGTAACAAAATATGTAAACAAAATATGGTTATGAATATCACACTAAATGTAAATTCCAATATTGTAAAAAAGGTTTAACATAATTATTTACTACCATCGCCATGGCGTAGAACTTTGGAATACTTGTTTTTGAGTCCCTGTGACAACACGAATTATCAATATCTTCGTTTTTTATATGTGATTGATATTCTATGGTAAAATATATATTTTCCAAACTTTAAATAAAATCCTAGGTAACATATTTGGGGTTAGAATGAAAGAAGCATAATTCATATTTTGCCAACAAAGGACTGGTAAATCTGCACAATATCTTTTAATCTATACATATAAAAATATATAGATGCAAAAATATATATAGACAAATATATATGAACCGCGTTCATGTTGACAAATGTATAAAAGGTATGAATGAGAATGAATATCTTCACAATACAAGAGATGTATTTGACCGGTTTCGACTTTGTCTTCGTCAGAAATACATGTATTTCTGACGAAGACAAAGTCGAAACCGGTCAAATACATCTCTTGTATTGTGAAGATATTCATTCTTGTTCATACCTTTTATACAAATATATATGTACATTAATATTAGTAAATCTATATGTAATATATATATAAATGTATATTTAAACATATATATATATATCAATATGTATATACACATAAAAAAAATATAAATATATGTATCTACATGTATATTTATACACATTTAATATATCATGAATATACAATTCCTATTACATGCGTTGATTTTTATTAAACAAAATAGCAAGATTTCTTTCAATATAAGTTTCTTAGCCTATACTTTCTTATATGCACTCGATCCACTTTTATTGGTACTAAGGTTCCCATTTGTTAGCTCTGGTTTCCCTTCAAAATGGATAAATATTTTGCCTTTTACTAAATACTTCCGTGGAGTGGAACAACTCGATGAGTCTTACTCAATTTCTCTATAGCCCACTTCCCTGGGTTCAAACAAGATATAAGCTTAGAATTGAAATACATAGTCTATATTATGAGGAACATAGATTTTCATATCAACTGAGTCTTTCTTTCTTGAATTTAGAACTTAGAAAATTCAATAATGAAGAAAATTAAGCTAAACATAATGAACTTTCGCACAAAAAAAAAAAAAACAGTATAGTTGCATTCATATTCTAGCATACACACATCTCATTTACATCTACATTTAGATCAACTATTCATTATTCCTCATTAAAAGACCGATTCACAGCACCTATAATATTGCCCCATAACCATGCATATTGAATGGTAAAAATGCTTTATTGTTCCCAAAATAAAGACTACCATGATACTGATCTGAATTTCCTTCTGCATTTCGATACTTTTACACGTTTACGATATACATCAATATCCTCGAACGAGTGATTTGTAATATTTGTGTGCTTTCGGAATAACATATCAGTGTTATCATTAGGCACTTTTCTTCCAGTGGGCTGCTTTGACAAACTAACTTAACGAAGAAGCAAGCGGAGAAGAGCTTCCTAAGTCGACAGGTGGCTAAGGATAATTTTTTGGTAAAACCAATATTGTAAGGGGGATAGCGCGAACGCAGTCCCCCGCTACCAAAAATTGCACACTCGAGTTAACCACATTTGGGTTAATCGCAGGGGTCAGCACCACCGGAGTGCAATGGTGAGCCTCGCCCTGGGAAAACCGCCTTCATGATCACGGTATCTCCTGTGCCAGGTAAGTATGCTCTCCGAAGCCACGCATCGACCCACGCCCGCCTATACTGAGAAGTCCACGCGCACTACAATATTGTATACAAATATCACAGTTTGATTTTAGTTTTCCGAAAAAACTCCTAGTGAATGAAACATATTTCAAAACAGTGTTTAGAAACAAAACGTTCATTTACAAGGCATTGAATGTAAATTACCCATTACATATCGTAGAGTGAATGTTTTTTTTTTTTTTTTTTGGTTTTTGTGGCATTAATTTTATAATTCTATATGACATACGTATAGCCATGTATGCGCACTCACACACATACACACACATACACACACATATCCATCGAATCCATCCACACATGCATAAATACAGATGGATATACATGTTTGCATAAATGCAATATTGAGATGAATATACATATTTGCATATATGTAATATATGATTTTAATGCTCATTTAGGTATGCACTAGATCTCCATTATATTACGCTAGGCTAATATCATATGGGAAGTATAATCACATTTAGTAAAATGTATTTATGGCAGGTTTAAAGATTTTTTTACCAATAGAAAACGTACAAGTCGTTTTTACGGGTATACTTGCGTAAACATTATGTGGTCGTTTACTTTTATGAAAAAATAAATATGTACACACATTCATGATATATATATATACATATATTTACACAGTATGTTTACGCACGTGCGTGTCTATAAGTGCGGCCGTGCATATGTATGCGGACATGTGAGGTGCGCTTATTAGTGTGGGCGTGCGTGGGTATATCTTAATAGAGGTTTTGTGGCAGTTGGTTAAAAAGCTAAAAGTTTTTGCCCACATGTACTTTCTTTAGAGTCCGATGAAGTTGTCCAAAGTTGAAAATCCTAGCAACAGTTTTTTTTCGAATTTTCATATAGGAAACATTCTCATATGGCAATCAAGATTTAAATAATTTCCAACGTCATGTCGTTTACGCCCTGCTATCTATAAAGAACTTCACTAGCAAGTCCACAGAAACATTTTCTAGGACACACTTTCAATCTTCTTTCAGTATCGCTTCTCGGCCTTTTGGCTAAGATCAAAGTGTAGTATCTGTTCTTATCAGCTTAATATCTGATACGATCCCCATGTGGGATCTACGATATTAAACTGATTTTTGGAAAATGGCGAAGTGCTAGGGGCTTGCTCCACCTTTGCCGCGGATCGACCCGGTATTGCAGTACCTCCGGGATTGGTCCACTCCCTCCGGGGAGGATATCATTCCAATAAACTAAATTAAATTGTTGAAATTTGCAGGACACCAAAGTCCACTCTGTCAACACGAGTCGGTTACGCTTTCCTATAGCGTTGTCGGGAATCGACCAGGTAAACCTGCTCCAATCCCACCGAGAAGGATTTTAATCAAAACCTTGTATAAACTTTTTCGGATAACATTATATGTCGGCTGCGTGATTTCTGTTAAAAATGAACAGAAAAAATGTCACACTGATTTCTAGTGGTTTACTACACCTTTGCTATGGGTCGCTAGTACCGGATTAATCTACTTATAATCAAGATAAGAATTATTCAGTTATATGAACGCAATATCAGATCTATATTATCAATATTACTATCATTTCAAATTAGGTGTCTCTAAATGACAAATATTTTTCTACTCTGTAAAACCTTACCTTCATCATCTACTGTGCATATCAAATGCAAGTTAGAAAGATATAGTGACGCATTTTTACACAGAAATGGAAATACAAGGACTTGAACCTACTAACCCGCATAACACCAGGGGAACCATACTCTACAATAGCTTTCATAGAAATTACATTGATAATTGGTCAAACCTCTCTGAGTAGTGTATCCACTAAGTGCTTAATTTATATACATTGTCAATTTTGGACAGTAGCTCCTCTCTCAATAGTTGAGTGACGCTTTAACGCTTTACAGATTTGCTTCCTCGTTGCATAAGTGCATAAGATGAAGTAATGTGGTAATTAACTTTTATACAGAAATAAAAATACACTTCATGGCAGACTCAAGCATACTCTACGCGGATAATCTAGATAATCAAACCATTAGACCACTAAACAGAATTGATTAGCTTCAGCGAGTAAAGCTTAACATTGAACATTTGACAATTTTACGATTATATATAATTTTGCCTGGATTTACAGTCCATTAATATTCTGTACTAAGACAAAATTTCTCGTAATGTTCTACTAATCTATTTACACATTATTATCCTCTACTGTAAGGATGCTTGGTATACATAATCACGATTTCAGATTCATTCATACCTTTACAATATTGCTGCTACCAAGTCACATATTTACATGAAGTAAAACAGGAGGTACAGAACTCAAGAATAGTAAAAGTTATAAAGGGTCATTCCGTCACCTGGAATTCCTGTATAAAATGGAATTCTAGCATTTTTATTTTCCAGGCCCGGAAAATCTTGAAAAAATAAAAAATAAATAAAAAGGAAATCCTCGAAAAGACGTGGACATTTACATTGGCGGACTCATTTTTTTTTTTTTTTTCTATGAAAAGCGTCTGTGTCATGATATAAAATGAAAAGAATCAGTGTTTCATGTTACACCCTAGGTTCCGGTGATTTGATTAGTTTGTTTTCTCACACTTCCTTGGAACATTATATTCACTGTTGCTCTAGTTGTACTCTCTATTTTGATAGTTTAGCGCTTAAAGACAAGTACTAATAGGAATTTGTGGCAGAGTATAGTATACCTCTTGAAAATTTGGTGTCATATTGTGTTCAAAATACATCCTTGAAAAATGGTTCTGGGCCTGGAAAACTCCTCAAAAACTTCAAATAGGGGAAAGGACCTTGTAATAAGACTTAACAGTGGTAGTGGCAGCATTACTGATAATGACATCAAAGTAGACAAAGCACAGTTAGGATATGTATTAATGCTGCTTGTGTGGTAAGTGTAATAGTATCTACATTTTCGAAAAAGTTATTTATTAATGGAAATTTGGTTTAATCATTT
This sequence comes from Penaeus chinensis, assembly GCF_019202785.1. Classification (NCBI taxonomy): domain Eukaryota; kingdom Metazoa; phylum Arthropoda; class Malacostraca; order Decapoda; family Penaeidae; genus Penaeus; species Penaeus chinensis. The sequence continues at coordinate 1,580,569 of NC_061828.1, read as the reverse complement.
GAAGTCACGAAAATAGTTACATTAATTATAAGCAATCAAACTTCACGTTTTATGATATGTAATAGTGCTGCTTGTTAGGTGAGCGTAATAGTATCTACATTTAAGAAAAATAAGTTATCTATTATTGGAAATTTGGTTTAAACATTTGAAATCACGAAAATAGTTATATTAATTATAAGCAGTCAAACTTCACTTTCGTTACAGGTACATTTATTGTTTTTCTCTCCTTATCAGGAGTTTTCAAAAGTTCAAGAATACTTCTTGTGGATTGATATTCAACCACTCAGCCTGTGTCATCCTCCTCTGAACATCGGTAAACCGAGTCAGAACGGTCATCAAATCTCTCAAGCAAAACACTTGAGAGCCGCTTCCCGCCCAGAGGATTACACTAACAGTCCTCATCGTGGTTGAATATATTCCGAGAATCTCGGCGAGAAACCCGGCAATCGCACTATAGAAGTGATCCTATAAAGTATGATCATACTTTTACATACTAAATTCACTCTAACACTACATTTTACTGACGACTTTGTTCTACTACAAAGGATTTTCGTGTCTTCATATGCTGGTATATGTATGGTGTAATATGTGGACGTAGTTTGCCCATTTTAAAGTATTAGCATACTCTACACCTATTTCATCAAAATGTATACAGTAAAATATAGAGGGGAAACTTAATGCATATACTATACAGAGTTTAAAACAACGAGACATTTATACATATTAAATAATGTGGCACAGGGATTAAAATAAACTATATGAACAATAAATGTATATTTTTTTAGAACCTATTCCAATGCACCTCAATGAAATTCAAGTTGCACATTTCTAGGTACTATAAAATAATCTGATACGGTTCATGTATCTTCAAACAATTATCTTGATGGTTAATGGTTAAAAGAACAACATTCCTCTTCATATGCGATGTTTTTATTTCAATTGTTAAATTTAGTTACGTTCAGTTAAATTCAGTTACGTTCAAACTACCTGGCATATATACTTGGTTAACGTAAATATAACTACACACTTGCTTTTGTGCGTACTAATACTTAATAGATAAAATACAATAGTGTTTATTTCAAGATGTGTTTCTTGCCTTTATACTTATCACTCCACGAGTCCTCAGTCTAAAATTTTTTGGTAAAATCGCTAAGCATTTTTTTAATAACTCTTTTTTCCCTTCAAAACGCATAAATCTTTCCCCTTTTTAAACTAAAGTTTTTCCGGGGAGGGGAACAACTCAAGAGTCTACTAATTTTTTTTTATAGCCCACTTCGGGGGTTAAAATTTATCTTATAACAATAAACATACAATAGTCGATTTCAACTGGTCACGTATAGGGGAGAAAGTCTGGTATTATTGCCCCACATAAAATTTCCCCTCCTCTTTCACCCTTTCATCATTACTATTAAATATACATATATAAATATTATATAGTAATTAAAATATGATAAAATAAAAGGTAACATTGTATATTATCAACTCCTATCTGCATTGACATGACTAGATAATAAAATATACATAGTATTGAATATCGAGTCATGTACATATGCAGAAAAGCAAGTTGATAGATATACATATGTTAACATGATATTTATTTTTGCATAGGGTTTACCATGTATAATATATAGATTGTATAGTACGGGTATATTTAAGTACGTAATGGAAGAAAGATGAAAAGGATGGAATTTCAGGGTCAAAAAATTTCACAGACTTTCTCCTATAGGGAAACCAGTTGAAATCGACTATTGTATTTTAATGTTATAAAAAATTTGAACCCACCGAAGGGGGCTATAAAAAAAATTTGAGTAAGACCATTGGTTGTTCCCCTCCCGGAAATTTTTGTAAAAGGCAAAGATTAAGGCGTTTGAAGGGAAACCAGAGTTATTAAATAAGTTTTACAAATTTGGGACCAACACGGAAAACTGAGGACCCCCGGGGGTGATAAGTATAAAGGCAAAAACACATCTTGAAATAAAAACTATTGTATTTTTTCTATTAAGTATTTGTACGCACAAAAGCAAGTGTGTAGTTATATTTACGTTAACCAAAAGGGGAAAAATTTTTGGGGCCAAAAGGTAGTTTGAACTAACTGAATTACTGAACGTAACTAAATTTAACAATTGAAATAAAAACATCGCATATAAGAGGAATTTGTTCTTTTAACCATTAACCATCAGATAATTGTTTGAAGATACATGAACCGTATAATATTTATAGTACCTAGAAATGTGCAACTTTAATTTCATGAGGTGCTTGGAATAGGTTCAAAAAATAACATTTTATTTTCATATAGTTTATTTTAATCCCTGTGCCACATTATTTAATATTATAAAAAGCTCGTTGTTTTAAACTCTGTATAGTCTATCATTTAAATTTTCCCCCCTATAGTTTACTGTATACATTTTTATGAAATAGGTGTAGAATGCTAATACTTTAAAATGGCAAACTACGTCCACATATTACACCATAAAATATACCAGCATATGAAGACACGAAAATCCTTGTTAGAACAAAGGCGGGCAGTAAAATTAGTGTTAGAGTGAATTTAGTATGTAAAAGGGAAAAAAACATACTATAGGGTCCTCATAGTGCGATGCCGGTTTCTCGCCGAGATTCCTCGGAAATATATTCAACCACGATGAGGACCTGTTATTGTAATCCCCTGGGCGGGAAGCCTCTTTAAGTGTTTTGCTTGAGAGATTTTGGGTGACCGTTCTGACTCGGTTTACCGAGGGTTTAGAGGAGATACACAGGCCTGAGTGGTTGAATATCAATCCACAAGAAGTATTCTTGAACTTTTGAAAAACTCCTGATAAGAGAGAAAAACAATAAAATTACCTGTAACGAAAGTGAAGTTGACTGCTTATAATTAAATAACTATTTTTGTGATTTTAAATGTTTAAACCAAATTTCCAATAAGAATAACTTATTTTCTTAAATGTAATACTATTACGCTCACCTAACAACAGCACTTTTTACATATCATAAACGTGAATTTGATTGCTTATAATTTAATGGGAACTATTTCGTGACTTCAAATGATTAAACCAAATTTCCATTAATAAATAAAATTTTTCGAAAATGTAAAAATACTTTACACTTACCACACAAGCAGCATTAAACATATCCTAACTGTGCTTTGTTTTCTTTGATGTCATTATCAGTAATGCTGCACTACCACGTTAAGTTTATTACAAGGTCCTTTCCCTATTTGGGAAATTTTTGAGAGTTTCCAGGCCCAGAACCCTTTTTTTCAAGATGTATTTGAACACAATATGACCCCAAATTTCAAGAGGATACTATACTCGCCACAAATTCCTATTAGTATTTGTCTTTAACGCTAAACTATCAAAATAGAGAGTACAACTAGACAACAGTGAAATAATTTTTCCAAGGAAGTGTGAGAAACAAACAAATAAAATCACCGGAACCTAGGGGTACCATGAAACACTGATTCTTTCATTTTAATCAGACACAGACGCTTTCATAGAAAAAAAAAAAAAATGATCCGCCATGTATGTCCAGTCTTTTCGGGGGTTTTTCCTTTTAAAAATTATTTTTATTTTTTCAAGATTTTCCGGGCGGGAAAATAAAAAATGCTAAATTCCTTTTTATACAGAATTTCCAGTGACGGAAGACCCTTTATAACTTTTACTATCTTGAGTTCTGTACCTCCTGTTTTTAACTTCATGTAAATATGTACTTGGTAGCAGCATATTGTAAAGGTTTGAAGAATCTAAAAATCGTAAATTATGTAAACCAAGCATCCTCAGTAAGGATAAAAATGTTAAATAGATAGTAGAACTTTACGAGAAATTTTGTCTTAGTACAAAATTTTTTAAGGGACTGTAAAATCCAGGAAAATTAATATATAATCGTAAAGGTCAAAGGGTTTCAATTTTAAGTTTTACTCGCTGAAGCTAATCAATTCGTTTAGGGGGGCTATGGGTTTGATTATCTAGATTATCGCGTAGAGTATGCTTGGCCCTCCCATGAAGTTATTTTATTTCTTATAAAATTTAAATTACCCCCTTTACTTCATCTTAGGCATTTAAAGCAACGAGGGCAAATCTGTAAAGCGTTAAAGCGTCACTCAACATTGAAGAGGAGCTACTGCCCAAAAATTGACAATGTATATAAATTAAGCACTTAGTGGAAAACCCCTACCAAGAGGTTTGACCAATTATCAATGAAATTCAAATAAAAGGGCTATTGTAGAGTATTTTTTCCCCTGGTGGAGCGGTTTAGGTCAAGTCCTTGTATTTCCATTTCTGTGTAAAATGCGTCACTATATCTTTCTAATTTTGCATTGATATGCACAGTAGATGATAAAAGGAAAGTTTTACAGATAAAAATATTTGCTTTTAGAGACACCTAATTTGAAATGATAGATATGTTTAAAAGATCTGATATGCGTTCATATAACTGAATAATTCTTTATTTTTGATTATAAGTAATTAATCCGTACTAGCGACCCATACCCCCCCCCCCAAAAACCGGGTGTAGAAACACTAGAAATGGGGGTGACATTTTTTCTGTTCATTTTTAACAAGAAACACCGCCGACATATAATGTTATCCGAAAAAGTTTGACAACGCTAAAAGAAAGCGTAACCGACACGTGTTGACAGATGGAATTTGGGGCCCTTTGCAAATTTAACAATTTAATTTTTATTGGAATGATACCTCCCGGAGGGGGTGGACCCAAACCGGAGGTAAATGCAAACCGGGCGAATCCGCGGCAAAGGTGGAGCAAGCCCCTAGCATTCGCCATTTTCCAAAATTTAGTTTTTTAAAATCGTAGATCCCCATGGGGGTCGTATCAGATATTAAGCTGAAAAACGATTCTACACTTTTATCTAGCCCCAAAAAACCGAAAGGCATACTGAAGAAGATTTAAAGTGTGTCCTAGAAAATGTTTCTGTGGACTTGCTAGTGAATTCTTTAGATGCAGGGCTAAAAGACATACGTTGGAAATTATTAAATCTTGATTGCCATATGAGAATGTTTCCTATATGAAATTCGAAAAAAAAATGTTGCTAATCCACTTTTTACAATTCATCGGGAATCTAAAGAAGTACATGGGCAAAAACTTTTTGCTTTTTAAACACGCCAAAAACCTCTATTTAAAATATACCCCGCACGCCCACACTAAAAGCGCACCTCACATTCCCCCATACTTGCACGGCCGCACTTATAGACACGCACTGCGTAAACATACTGTGAAAATATTTAAATATAAAATAAACATGAATGTGGGGTAAAATATTTTTTTTTTCATAAAAGTAAACGACCCCATAATGTTTACGCAAGTATACCCGTAAAACGACTGTTACATTTTCTATTGGTAAAAAATCTTTAACCTGCCATAATACAATTTTTTCTAAAGTGATTAACTTCCCATATGATATTAGCCTACGTAATAAATGGAAAACTGTGCATACCTAATGAGCTTAAAACATAATTACAATAGCAAATATGGGATATTCATCTCAATTTGCATTATCAAAAATGTATACCATCTGTATTTATGCATGTGTGGATGGATTCGTGATATGGTTGTAAAAGTGTGTGTATGTGTTGAGTCGCATACATGGCTATACGATTATAAGAATAAAATTAATGGCCACAAAAACCAAAAAAAAAAAAAAAAAAAAAACTTTCCCTTTGTTTACGATTTAATGGAAATTTTTCTTCAATCCCTTTGTAAATGAACGTTTTTTTTTCTAAACACTGTTTGGAAAATTTTTTCATTCCTAGGAGTTTTTTTCGGAAAACAAAATCAACTGTATTTGTAACAATATTGTAGTGCGCTTGGACTTCCAGTATAGGCGGCGTGGGTCAAAGCGGGCTTCGGAGAGCATACTTACCGGCACAGGAATCCTGAACATGAGGCGGTTTTCCCCGGGGCGAGGCTCACCATTGCACCCGGGGTGCTGACCCCTGCGATTAACCCAAATGTGGTTAACTCGAGTGTCAATTTTGGTACGGGACTGCGTTCGCGCTATCCCCCTTACAAAAAGGTTTCCCAAAAATTATCCTTACCCACCGTCGACTTCGAAGCTCTTCCCCGTTTGTTTCTTCTTTAAAGTTAGTTTGTCAAAGAGCCCACGGAAGAAAAGTGCCTAATGATAACACTAAATATGTTTTTCCCGAAGCCCACAAATATCAAATCACTCTTTCGAGATATTGATGTATACGTAAACGGGTAAAAGATCGAAATGCAGAAGGAAATTCAGATCATAAACCCCCCCCCCCCCATGGTAGTTTTTTTATTTTGGGAAAAAAAAGAAATTTTTACCTTTCATTGGCATGGTTATGGGCAATATTATGGGTGCTGTGAATCGCTTTTAATGAGGAATAAGAATAGTTAAATCAAAATTAGAGTAAATGAGAATGTGTAGCTAGAATATAATCACTAACTTTTTTTTTTTTTTTTTTTCCCAAATTCTTTATGTTTAGCTTAATTTTCTTCATTATTGAATTTTCTAAGTTCTAAATTCAAGAAAAAAATAGTTGATATGAAAATCTATGTTCCTCATAATAAGATAGTTTTTTTAAATTTTAAAAGGGCCTTATATCTTGTTTGAACCCGGGGAAAGGGGGGGCTAAGAAAAATTGAGTGAACTCATCGAGTGTCCACCCCACAAAGTATTTGTAAGGAAAAAATTTTTATCCATTTTAAAGGGGAAACCCAAGCTAACAAAGGGGAAACCTTATACCAATAAAGTGGATCGAGTGCATATAAAAAAGATAGGCTAAAAACTTTTTATAAAGAAATCTTGCTATTTTGTTTAATAAAAATCACGCATAAAAATAGAATTTATACCCATGAAAATTAAATGTGTATAAATAACATGTAGATACTTAATTTAATTTTTTTATTGTATATACTTTGAATATATAAAATGTTTAAATATACATTTATATAATTTACAATATGTTTACTAATTTTAATTTTTTAACATAATATTGAATAAAAGATGAACAAAAATGAATATCTCAAAAAATACAAGAGATGTATTTAAACCGGGTTTCGACTTTTTCTGGGGTCAGAAATACATGTATTTCTGACGAAAAACAAAGTCAAAACCCGGGGCCCAAATACATCCTGTTTTGTGAAGATATTCATTTCTTCATACCTTTATACATTTGTCACATGAACGTTTTTCATATATTTTTTTGGTCATAAAATTTTTTTTTGCATCATAATTTTTTTATATGTATAGATTAAAAAATTGTAGATTTCCCAGTCCTTTTTTGGGCAAAATATGAATTATGCTTCTTTCATTCTAACCCCAATAAAGTTACCTAGGATTTTTTTTTAATTTTGGAAAAAAAATATTTTACATAGAATATCAATCACTTTAAAAACGGGAAAATATTGAAATTCGTGTTTCACAGGGGCCAAAAAAAAGTATTCCAAGTTCTACGCCCTGGCGATGGTATAATTATTATGTTAAACCTTTTACAATAATGGAATTTACATTTAGTGTGATATTCTACCATATTTGTTTACATAAATTTTTTTACTACTATACCAGTTTTATTTTTATTTTCACTATTTATAACAGGGCAGAATTAAGGGACCGTTAAAAATCTACCTTACCATTAAAAAACTTTTACAGAGTAAGCAAGAACCGGGCGCCTGTTTGCTCGTAATAACCTCAAGAAACTTTATTAAAAAGTGAACACATAAAAACCATCATTTTTAAAGGGGAAATAAAAGTGTTACGTACCCATTCCACCACTTTATTTTTCCAGTGCATGCGAACTTTCTTGAACGAGAATTCTCCTCCCCTTTCTTTTTTTATTTCTCTTTTGTCTGTCTGCCCCCCCCTCCCTCCCCCCCCCCCCCCTTTTTCCCATCTATCTGTGGGCTTTTCTCTCCCCTCACTCTGTTGTAGGGGGACTGAAACGTTAAAGAGGCGGGGACCTTTGTCAGTGTTATGAAGGATCTGCCCTTTTTTTACTTCTGATTAATACCTGAGCACATGAGCGCACAACCATTGTAAGTGTAATGTTCTTACTGTGGTGCGGGGCTCAGTAATATTTTTGATGATAAATTTTTTGGGAATCGTATTACATAAAAAAAAAACACGCATGATACACAAGTGGGGAAAAACACTTCTGCTGCAGTAATCAAATCAACCAAATCAATTTTACATGTCAAAGGAATTTCCTTCAATGAGGAATTATTTTAGGTTCCTCCATGAGATTATGATTGGGCGAGAATGTGTTGTTTCGTTTTATCGCATAACAAAGAATCATGTAACGGAATTGCTTTAGTCAATTTTCAAGTATCAATGTACGGTATCGCTTTTATCATCCATGCTACTACAATCAAAATAATGAGATAATATTGGAAATACAAGCAATACTGAAACGATAATACCAATAACAAACGGCAAATATGTAACAACAGTTGTAACAGTGCGACATTTGCAGATTCTATAACCGTGTAACAGTATCAGTTTACTCAGTTTCTTATACATTACTTGTGCACCCTACTTCTTTACGAGAAGTTGCACAGTCAAAAATTGGGTTAAATAAGGTTTAAAGGCAGTGCAGAAAATGGGTCCGGTTTTGAATATTCTAGCATTGCTTAATCCCTGATATACTGAAGTTAAGTTGCGTTAGATGGATGTATAACAGTAAGGAGATCTCATAATATGACTAGGAATAGTCATGAATAATAAGGTAGATGCACTATATAATCGTGGAGACATCTCAGGGATAACGACGAATGACAATGCAAAGTAGGTGGTTGGATGCAAAAAACGAAAAGAGGAACGACACTATATATCTAACATGGTGCCTATAAGATCAGGGATGGTAGTACTATATTGTTAGGGTTTTGTCGTTGGTATATAGGCCTCAGGAGTCAGACCCTTGAATCTAAGCCCGAGCTTCTACCGCCGAGCACAGGTATGGGATAGATTCCTGGGGTGGGTGCGGGGGGGGGGCTGAGTACGCCTGAGATGGTGACCGAGCTGGAACACCCAGAGCTTTGGCATTTTTATATATATATAGGTGAAGGTGGTTTTTGGAGGATTTATATAATTATAGTAGCACGAGTCTTACTATATTTGTGTGAATAGAAATCAATGAGAAATTATGCTCAGTCTACAGGAAACACGTTAAAACTCTGTCATCCGTCAGGTTGAAGAGAGGTAGACGCAGGTATAGACAGAAAACATATATGGATAGGAGTAGCTAAAAGAATATGCAATTCTCACGCGCAAACAAAGTCACTAAATTTTCGGGTGGCGTAAACTGATGTTGCAGTAGTTTTTTGTAAGAAAAGAATAAGTGAACCATATAATGATATTAATTATGTTAGTAACAATCATGTTAGTAAATGATTCCTATAAAAAGAACGATAATACAATGATTGCAATAAAGATATCATCTAACATAAAACTCACGATTAAGTTCATAGTAGAATTCTGTCATCAGTTATTTGAAGCGTTGAGCGGTACTAGTACCACTTCCTTGGAACCATTCCAGTGGCAAAAAAACATCAACAAAACACGTAAAAAGAAGTGAAGTGCAGTCTGGTTTTGGTTCTTACCGAGTATAATAAATGACGAGGCTGCTACCATTCAATCGGCTAAGACGAGACTAAAGATTCGGTTGCTAGTACTTTCTGGGAACACCAACGCCAGATTTTCGTAGTCAGCTGTAGAAACATCATATTTATTAATTTGGTTAAAATCCACACGCCTTAAGTCACAAGCAACGACAACACAACTATGTCCAGCTGCTGCGCGACGATAAAGCAGAAGAGATAATTAGATATGCGGAAAAGATTCCAAGTCAAAAGACGACATGGCTTATGAAGGAATATACTCTGCTGTCATAGATGGCTCCTACGCATTCCAGCCGGGGCCATAACAGGAGTATAGCAGAGCCTAGTTACCGATCCGACATGTTCCCAGTTGCTGGAAAATGTTGTTTTCTTATTAATACCATTGTGAGCGATACTGAGTTAGGATGTTATGAAGGTTATGATTAATAAATTGTCCATTAAATATCTTTAGCCATTGAAATGATTAACAAAAGAACCCTGTCCTGAAGTGATGGAAAAGGATCAACAGTGAAAATAGGTAGTTCGATAACTGACGTATTTGTTAATAAATAACTGTTAAGAGCCATCTATGGTTGAGTAAGTACAATAAATAAACGATGTAGAGACAGTGGGCAAGGCATGTATCATTTGCCACATGTGCGAAGCGAGGTAATTATCTTCCATAATATACTCCAGTGTCAATGTATATAACTCATAATGCAAGATTTTAGGGATTTCCAACATAGGCAGTATATCTGGTGCGTATACTAGGGGGTGGGGGGGGAGAATTATGAACAGTGATTGATAATATTAAGACAGCAATGATCTGATTTAATAAGAATAATGATGGTATATATTAATACTAGTGATAATCCTAATAATACAGATGAAAAAAAACCATGAAGAACTTAAAAACCACCAAAACATTATTGAAAGCATCAAGGTTTAAGATTCTGTAATGAAAATGAGCATTTCCTGCCTAGTGATACTATAAGCAGTTTAGCCGGCTTCCTAATTGTGCAAGAATCATTCATGTGTACACAGAGTTTAGAACCAAATACAAATGTCTTTTGTAGCTCAATTTCTATGCATTACTTAATTATAAGCATAAGGGCATACGGCTGATGTAGGGAAAGGGAACAATTGAGTTAGGAATTGCCTATTTACTGCCGACGTGGTCGTTTGTTATTGTGCATGAGTGGAATTGATGTCGAACAAATGCGAAGTAGAAACAAGCGAAGGGAAATTACAGGAAAAGCGGACACGAATTATGCCAGAAGAGCCTTTTCACTTCACTGCTATCATACATGCGCCCCTTGATGAAAGTACGTACAAGTGAAAATGGAGCTTCGAGATCATATTCGTGTGTTTTCCTGTACTGACCGTTCGTTTGTCTTATTGTTCCATATTGTTGGGAAGCAGATCTCTGGGATGTGACATATGATTATGGTAACATAAGTTTGATGGATAAAGAGATAGAAATTTATATTCTTAATAGATCGGATAATATAGACAGTGAGCTACTAGCAGGAACTCTGCGTCTTCAACCATGAATACCCTGCAACAGTTTCTCAGAACCAGAGACCGAGCGATTTCATTATCTCCGGATGAATAGCATCGAGCTTTTCGTCCGACCAGTTTCGTTTAAGCAGGTACATAAAACACTAATCGAGCACAACAGCACAGCACAACTTTATAGGTCTGTATACCACAACATTGAGGCACATCTCATCGTTCCCCTTTTCGTGAGTATTGCTGTGCGAGAGCTATTGTATTATTAGGGAGAATTACTAGAGTGTATCGTAGGAATGAGAGAAAAGGTAGCGGGCGAGCGATTAGGTGATGACATATTTTATTACTTTCTTTTCTTTTTGTGTAGTAATGATTATTTGGTTCGTATGGGTGCGTTTCTTGTGTTTCCGAGAAATATATTGAAAGCGTTGGGTCTGAAACTTGTGATTTTTTTCCCCCAAATCGATGGACGTGTCTTGCTTCTGGTACTAGAAGTTGATACTGGTGTGGTCTATGATTCAGTAATAATATATGCGTTTGCTGAGTGATGGAGGACATGAGTGCAATCGAATGATCTATATATATGTAGGTGTTACAGAAATGTATTACATATATACATACACACATACACACATAAGCACAATACGCATATCTTACAGTAATGTCTTGCATACATTAGAAACGAAGAGAACACAATGGTCAAATTTAATAATTTTCTCAGTTTCAATAGTGTTAGGTAAATATTAGGTCTTGTGATGGGTATGCCGATAGTTGTGCAATATAAATCACAATTGTCACTCGTTGGGGGGAGACGAAGGTGTCTAGTGGGGCTTCTAAGGGGGGCTGGGTGACAGTGTCTCCCAGAGAGGGGGATGAAGTATGGTTGATTTGGATTGTGTCATGATAAGGGATTAGATGTCGAGCAAGGCAGGCTTGAGGGGAGTATATAGCACGGATGATGGGATAATAGTAACCATACAGTAGGGGTCGTTGGGGGGTAGTTGTGTGGAGGATAGCTAGGTGTCACAAATTATTGGTATCAGCATGCGAACGTAGAATTGATAAATGTGAGTATCTCGGTATGGTGCGCTCTATAAGTGGGTATGTGGGTTGTAATTATATTATAATGATGGGGTGGTATGGGAGGGAGGGTTAGAAGTGATCTGTCTGAGATAGCGATGGTTGATTTATATGTGGTGAAGGTCAATATATGGGGGCGGCGCGGATCTGTTAGAATGGTAAGGAGGGGGTATGAAAGTATTTGATTGGGAGTGGTGTATTGTGGGTGGGGGGGGAGTCTGGTTAATTATTTTAGTGATTGGAGTAGGGGGGGTGTATCTTTGTTTTTTGGATTGAAGAGGTGTGAGGGAGAATTATATAGGTTGGGGTGATTTTTATTTGTGGAAAAGTAATTGTAAGGGTGGTAAATGTGTGGTTGGTAAGGAATGTGGATATGTAGATTGGAGGGGGGTATGTTAGGGATTGTTTAGTTGAGGGAGAGATATAAACGTATATATGGGTGTGTATGTGTGTGTATGATGTTCGTGGGTTGTTAGGTTCATTTGAGTGTGTTTTTGATGTGTATTTATGAATGATGAGTGTAGGAGTGTATATAACTGTATTTAATCATGGGTGTGGTGGGAGGAAGGTAGTTTGGATGGTTGGGAAGGGGTAATGAGTCTCAATGTTGTAGGTGGATGAGTTTGTGGGTGAAATGAGGGTTCGTTTTGTTAAGTTTGGAAAATACGTGTTTTTTGTAGGAGCTGTGGGGGTAGGTGGGGCAAGTTATGTAGAGGTGGATGTTATGGGGGTGGAAGATTAAGTTGGGTAGAGTTTATGTTAGGGAGGTATGGAGGTGTGGTTATGGGCGTGTGTAACAGGGGTGGGTGCTGGTAGGTTTTGGGATGCATTAAGGGGTGGATGGTGGGGGGCGGTGTGGCCATCTTACACGTGCTGTTTTGGGATGGGATGGGTACGTAAGTTGTGGAGGTGGCGGGGGGATATCGGAGGGAAAAGATTGATTTGGTGTTGGGGGGGGTAAGGAAAGTGTTATATATGAGTTGAAGGGTGTTGGGTGGTGTATGGGTTTGTTGGTTGGAAAATTGCGTTGAGTTTTGGTAGTGGGTAAGTTGTTAGGTTTGGGGTTATGTGAGAGGGTAGTCAGACATGAGGAAGGAGGAGGTGTGGAAGGTGTGGTGAGGAGGGATTGTGGTTGGGTGCGTAATTGTGGAAGATGGGTTGGATGGGTTGGAATGGTTCGTTGGAAGCGTGGATGGGAGAGGATGTGAGGTAGATAGTTGGTTGGGTAATATAAAGAGTAGGTTTGATGTTGGTATTTGAGGAGGGGTTTTGTGTTTGGAGGTGGATGTGAAAGGTGAAGGATATAGTGGTTTTTTTTTTTTATATTTTGTGGGGTGTTTTTTGTGGTAGGTGTGGTGGGTGGGGGGGTGGGGGTGGGTGGTTGATTGGGGGATTTTTGTAGGTGATGTAAATAGTGAGATAATTTTTGGGGAGATGGTTTATGTTTAGTTTAAATTTTATAATAGGATTTGAAAGTTTAGGTGATGTAGGAACTAGGTTTTGCGATGGGAGATTGGTGTGTTGTTATTGTGATTTACGTTGAGGAGGGTGATTTGATAAGAGAGTTCGGGGGTGTGGATGCGGGTTGTATTGTTATTTTGTTGAGTAGGTGTTAGGGGAATGATGATTGAGGTTTATTGTTGGATATGGATGTCAGGATAATTGGTAAGAGTGGTCGGGGGGTAGTAAGGGCGGAAGGGGGGGTAAGGCGAGTTTGAAGGTTCAGGTGCGAGGCCCGAGGTATGCTGTTTGATAATTAGAAGTGAATCAACAAGGAAAGCCAAGGATGGATTCGAAAATATGATTCCTGATGCGTGTCAGCTTCTTAATCTTATGAAAAAAGAAAAGCGCCTTGCATTTTAGTAGCAACGTTATAATACGGTTGTAAAATTCAGACTTTTTTGTGTTAGACACATTCTCGGCGCTAGATCTAGAGCGTGAAACAGCGACTTCACCTCCCTGGGACCGCACCAAACGGCGACGCGATCATTCAAATATTTGTATTTGATGTGACGTGCCATAAGGGTGAACAACTGCATGCCACAGAGAGCTCCTATGTAACAAGCAACTGAAGCGACGACAGGAAAGCACAAGACTATTCTTGAGCCTTTTCGCTATAATGTCTTCCAGAAGGGCATGTATAAGAATACAAACTGTTTTTTTTTTTTTTTTTTTTTTTGGGGGGGGGGGGTTCTCTGTAATTTGTTCAGCATTTATCGACTCGAAAATGTGATGTTTTTCGGGAGTAGAAAAGCGAGGAATGCAAATAATCTTACTTTCCGCGTTACGGTAAGAAAGTAACTTTTATGGTTTCCGTTAATATCAAAATCTTAACATGATATACACCACAACTACATGTTCATGATTGGAAGAAAGTGAGGGGATACGTAGAAGGGGGGAAAGACTCACTTTTCCCTCATTCCAATTCATAAAGGAGAGCAGTAATCAACCCCCTTAAATGGGGTCTATATGCATAAAGAAAAACAGTTAAAGTGCTACACAGAGAAGAGAGATATCCAAGTTTAAATTTCATAAATTCATTGTAATGAAAGGGTGGGCAAAAATGATTTACTTCCAACTTTTTTTATCTAAGACAATGTTTACACACGACAGCCAATAAAGAGCATAAATATCGGAGTATATCAACCCCTCGACCGAACAGCTATCGCCTTTTTCTCTGCGACAATATTTTCCCACAAGCCAGCAATTGAGAGAGCCGAAATCCCCACGAGTTAACCAATCGCAACCCCGGGGCTTTTTTTCAACTCCTTGTGCAGCAGAATTTTCAGTCGTCCTAGAAACTAAAAATAAGAGTAAGAGTATTCGAAGCAAGTGTTTGTTGTGGAGAAGCGACAATAAATGTTATGTAAAGTTTGAAACACAGTAAAATAAATTTGAGTTTATGTTTTTTGACAAGGAAAAAGAGGAGTTTTAGTTGGTTTCTAAGAAGTGGTTTTTAAAATCACGACAAAAAAAAGGGTGGTTAAATGTTCTCACATTTTCTTATGTGTTTATGAACTGTTGGGGCATGTACGTTTCATCATATAAGTATAGAAAATAGTGGAAGTGAAGCAAGGGGTTTTTGGGGCATAGTGTTGCGATCAATGTGAATGAACTTCGAAAAGGACACCCAACACCCATGATATATAGAATTAAGGACAAAGTTCTGAAAAGGGGCAGAAGAAAGAAGAAAAAACTCTAAAAAACGGTGTCCCTAGATGACACCTACTTTTAGAGTTTGTTTGTATTTTTTAGGGTTTACAATTGGCGTTAGAGTTTCAAAATTTTTTCTTGGAAACTGATAAATTGCACCCACAGTGCATTTAAAGTGTCGGAAAGTTATCGTATTACCTGTTTTTTTTTTCCCATTAAGTAAATAGTTTCCGGACATGATTGCTGTTTGTCAGTTTTACGGAAATTTTTGCTGCTTTAGAGACCTCCCTCACATGGTTTTCTTGGGGATAAATCACTTGAAGTACCCAGATTTTTTCGATAAGATTTCTAGAGAGGATGGGTTGAACCCTATCTTGAAAGGACTTAAGTAGAGCTGTGTTACCCCTTTTAATTGCTGAATTTAGTGAAAATTTTCTTAAATTTCTTTACGATAATTGTATTAAAAAATGTCTCATTTTATAAAGGCTAGTTAGGATCTGAAGTACCAGCAAAGTTAACTTTATCTATATCTTCAACACATACACACATTATATACACATATAACACACATGGATACCATAGACTTTTTACACATGCAAGCATATACACAATGTACAAAAATGGACACATGTACACACACATAAACATGTAAAACACACACAAACACATGCACACATGTACAAACACATGCACACATGTACAAACACATGCACCAAGTAAACAATGCACACACATTTACAAACACATGCACACAAGTTACAAACACATGCACACACATGGACAAACACAGCACACACATTTTCTAACACTGCACACACATTACTAACACATGCCACACATTACTAAAAACATGCACACACATGTACAAAAACAGGGAAGCACATGTACAAAACACAAAAAACACATAAACACATCCATATAAAAAACATGCACACAGGGAATACACACATGCACAAAAAGGGGGGGAAATAAACATGACCCTTACAACAGCACATGTACATACAAACATGTTTCATACACAAAGTTACCATGGGAAAACATGGACACAGGACACATTTATTCATGTATACATAAAAAAATAACAACACTTCCGACCATGACTCGATCCTAGGTCACCCCGGTATGAAAACCGGAGGGCCAGTACTAAACAACCATGCCACGCGACCAAAGAGTGTGCAACTAGGATCCACTAGCTCTATAGGCATCACCATCTACGCATACTTTGGTAATGATAGTGAAATTTAACACACACTCTTGGGGCACTTGGTGGAAATGAATTTAGCTTTTGGGTTTCAATTAGTTTACACAATCAAACAACAAAATGCACACATGTACACGGACAAGAGACATATATTGCCACACACACACACACACACACACACACACACACACACACACACAATATCCACACACACACAGACACACACACACACATGTAGACATAGACATTAATGTGCCACACACACAGACATAGACATAAATGTGCCACACACATCTTATACACACCCCACCAAACAAACACACAAAAATGTATATGCTCAAACCCATCTACACACATCTACACATACACACACACATACACATTGCTTGTACACACATGGAAACATTTACATATAGATGAACATGCATGCACACATGGCACACGTTTATGTACACTCATGCAACACATACACCCCCCACCCTCCCCACACACATTACACATTACAAGCACATGCACACACATGTACAAACCTATGCACATCATGTACAAACCCATGCACATACATGTGCAAACCCATACACATACATGTGCAAACCCAGCATACACATGTATAACACACATGCACATAGCTGTACAACACATGCACATACATGTACAAAACCCATGCACATACTTTTACAAATCCATGCCCATACATGTACAGATACATGCATACAATTACACAGACACATGCACACTATGAACACAGCATACACACCCACACATTAACAGACCAACCCATGCATGCACACACATGCACAAACACATGCATACAGTGTACACAACCTACAAACAAATACATACAATGTACACACACCTGCACACAATGAACACACACACACACCACCACCACAACACACCACACACACCTCACACACACCACCACACACACTCACACACACAATCACACCACACACACACAAAACACACACAACACATGCATACACACACATATGTAGACTTTCACACACACACACCACACATACATAGACACACATACACACACATGCATACCCCACATATGTAGACTTTCACACAAAACATGTACGTAGACA
Organism: Penaeus chinensis; assembly: GCF_019202785.1. NCBI lineage: Eukaryota > Metazoa > Arthropoda > Malacostraca > Decapoda > Penaeidae > Penaeus > Penaeus chinensis. The sequence goes on along the minus strand of NC_061828.1, from coordinate 1,562,956 downwards.
TGCACACACACACACACACACAACACACACCACATTATATACATACATCACACATGCATACACACATGTAAAAATAGACTTTCACACACACATGTACATAGACATGGACACACACACACACACACACACACACACACACCACACACACACACACACACACACACACACACACACATAGCATTACAATGGACACATACACATGCATGCAATGAACACACACCACACGCATGCAAATGAACACACACATGCCATACAATGAACACACACACACAAATTTCCATACAATTAACACACACACAATGCATCAATGAACACAAACACACATGCATGCAATGAACCACACACACATGCATACAATGAACACACACACATGCATACAATTAACACATACATGCATACAATGAACACACACACATACACAATGCTTTACAATGAACACACAGACCATGCATACAATGAACACACACACATGCATACAATGAACACACACACACGCATACAATGAAACACACACACACTCACACACATCACACTCACACCCCACACATCACACTCACACTCACACTCACACCACACACACACAAAATGCATAAGTGTGCACACAAAATGTATGTAGACATTCACACACACACACACACACACACACACACACACCCCACACACACCACACAACACACACCCCAAACACACACAAACAAAACACACAAACACAAACACAAACACAAACACCACAATATGCATACAATGAACACACACATATGCATGCAATGAACACACACACATGCATACAGTGAACACACACACATGCATACAATAAACACACACACATACACAAATGCATACAATGAACACACACACATGCATACAATGAACACACACAAAACCACACATGCATACAATGAACACACACACACACACACACATGCAACACAATGATACAATGAACACACAGGCATGCAATTAACACTCACATGCATACAGTGAAACACACACATTAATACAATGAACACCACACATACACAATGCATACAATGAACACATACACACCACACATGCATACCAATGAACCCCACACACACTGCATACAATGAACACACACTACACACAAACACACACTCACACTCACACTCTCTCTCCTCACACATCACACAATACACACATGGACAAGTGCACACACAAATGTATGTAGACATTCACGCACACACACATTACAATACACACACCCATGCATACAATGAACACACACACACACATGCAACAATTAACACACACACACACATGCATACAATGAACACACAACGCACACACTCACTCACACACACTACACACACACATAACACATACATGCACAAGTGCACACACAAATGTATGTAGACAATTCCACACACACACACACACACACACACACACAACACCCATTGTTCTGAAGTCCCTCCACCTCCCACAACGTCTCATCAACTTCACAGACTTTTTAACCAATGAAACCCCATTAAACCATATCCATTAAAGTTAATTCATAAGCAGTCTGAAGCAGTCCATAAGCCCTGCATAGCGTTCTTTCCAAAATTTTATAACATCACACTTCCAAAGTGTCTTCCAGTCCCGACTGTATTCTACAATAAAGTCAGCTGTGGACCAGTGTGGTTTATTAGGGTCACTTAACTTCCACGTACAGCCATCTCTTTCAACCTGGAATAACAAATAATCTGTGTTATCTACACCTGCACACAAATGAACACACACATTATGTATACTTTTCAACACAACCTGTACGAAGACACACACCACACACACAACACACACACATACACACACACACACCCCACTGCATACTAATGCACACACACACATGCAATGAAACACACATGCAACAAGAACACACACACATCATACAATGAACACACACACATACACAATGCATACAATGACACACACACACACAAACAATGAACACACACACACATGCATACAATGAACACACACCACACACTCACAACTCACACTCACACACATACACATGCACAAGGTTACACACAAATTGTATGTAGACATTTACACACACACACAAACACCCTTTGTTCTGAATTCCCTCCCCCCCTCCCACACATCTCATCATCTTCACAGACTTTTTTGTGACAATGAAACACATGCTCTGCCCATTACAGTTAATTTATAACAGTCTGAAAAAGTTCATAAGTCTACGTAGTGTTCTTTCCAAAATTTTTATAAACATCCACCTTCCAAGTGTCCTTCCCGTCCCGACTGTAATTCTACAGTAAAGTCAGCTGTGACCAGTGTGGTTTATTAGGGTCACTAACTTCCACGTACAGCCATCTCTTTCACCCTGGAATAACAAATAATGCTGGTGTTTATCTCATTAGATATATGGTAATGACATCAAAATTACAAGAGTTTGAGATGATTATAACTGCCCCTACTAAAAAAGTCTCAAACTTATTGTAAGTACCTCGTATATGTATATGTGTGTGTGAGTGTATATATAGCATAGGTCAGTGATAATTTTTGTGAAAGTTGAATGACCTCTGAAAACAATTTTATTTAGTGGGTCCTACCAAAGAAAATATAAAATATATTACAGAAAAACCTAGTTTATGATTGTTGAAGCAAATATTTGTTTGCCCCCATAAATGTCTGTTTATAGTGGCCTAGTGTTTACCAGAGGTACCCCACTTTGCTAATGATTGCACTTTAGGCTTTACTACAAATTACTCTTTTTTGTTTTTTATCTTTTGTACTACCAGTTACCAAGTCATTGTTCTAAGCAGTCCATTAATTTATTGTCAATATTTTTTTTTTTTCTAACAGGAATAGTTAAAAGCAAGCATTGATTTATCCTTTTTATTATCTTAGGAGTATAAATAAGAGACAGTTTTATAGGTAATTTCCTCAATTACTTGTTAATATATTTAAAATCCATTTGTGATAATAAAATTACAACCATTTCTAAATATTGGTCATATATAAAGCTTGCAAATAACTTTTTATCATGGGAAGCTTGCAGTTTTATTTTTTATGTGTATATATATGAATAGATATATATTGTATGTATTATTATATGAACCGCGTTCATGTGACAAATGTATAAAAGGATAATGAGAATGAATATCTTCACAATACAAGAGATGTATTTGACCGTTTCGACTTTGTCTTCGTCAGAAATACATACATTAAGGGAAATACAGAGTATATATATATCAGACATAGGTGATGAACTACCTGACGACTGTGACCTCCCACTTGTTTCGTATAATTGCAGCTGCGACCTTTGATAGTTTGAATCTACCCGACGCTGCGTTGATGCTTTTCTCCGTCGCGATGTAAGCAGCTTCCATGACCTTCCTTTTCTGTATGTACAGTCCCTCCATGACTATTTTTGCTTCCTTACAATTGGTAGATGTCCAGCTTCATCGACACGTACCACATGGCGTTGGAAGTTTCTATGTGACGGATTCACTCGATGTTCGCTGATCCTGCTGAAAAACCTCGCCCTGTTTCACCATAGTAAGCTGTATTGCAACTGCTGCAGGTATCGCGATATACAGCACTGTTAGGTTGCTTCTGAGCTGCTTCTTGTCCCGTATCATGTCATGTATCTTTTCCCGATGTGCTGGTGATTTTCACATTATCGCCAAAGTACTGCTAATCTTCGTCTGGGAAATGTTACACAACGTAATATGAGAAAATCATTAGAAGATGTAGGGTTTGGTTTCGTGAGAATATTCGCCACCTCTTTCGAGTAGTTAATGGATATAATCATATTATGTTTGTAGGCTTCCTGATACAGAGAAACGTAGGCCGTTGTCACCCTGATGGATCAGAGTTCCAAGAATTATAAGAGGATAAGATAAACAAAGAGTTAGCTGCACCCTACTCTTCACATAAAATGGAACATTGAGAATCATACACATAAATTTTTGACATGGCTCAATGTTTACTGACTGAGTCCAAATTACCCAAAAGATATATGTGTTATGCTGTAAGCTGCTTGTTGACTCAGAGAACTCCAGCAGCAATGCATACTGGAAGACGGCCAAACATCAGCAAAATGATTATTTTGGAGTAAGAAGTCCGCATCATGAACAAGAGAAGAAGAAACTTGATCCCAAGAGTAAGAAGGAATAATTAATTGTGGGACATATGACCAAGCCCAGCCTACTGTTTACTTTGCAAGAATCTCAAACAGTAAAGAAAATATATATGTAAAGTATATGGAAAACTTAACCAATATAGCGAACCATTGAATGATGAGTAACCTCAGATGAAGATGACATCTTGGTGGAGACTAGACTTCAGCAAAAATCACTTCAAGGAAACCAAGGTGACCACCAGATAACCTAATGAAGAAAGAAGATATTCAACTGAAGAAGACAGAAACCTTCATGATTAAGGACCAAAATTCTGATGGAAATGGAGACAAAAAGCTCTCCATTTTTTACACATAATGGCTTATTTTCCTCATTGCTACTGATTCAGTATCCCCCGTAAAATTTTGTCACCTACCAAGAGGTATTGCATCTCCAGGGACTCGCAATGGAAGAAAGCAATGGACCCAGGAAATCTTGTTTACCTTCGACCCAAAAACACCTATGGGCATTACCACACTGCCTGATCACAACAGCAGTAGGAAGAAAGGTTCCAGTGAAAGCCTGGAACCCAAACATAAAAGAAATATACATAGTAAGTAAGTCCCAAAAGGATACTCCAAGGTAAAAATGCCTGACAACAGAGAAATTATTTTTTTTTGCACCAACAGCTTATTGGATGTCTGTACCTATATAATATGTAAAACAACCAATATGATGTAAAAAAACACTTAGTTGAATACTGAAAAGAGCATAGAAATTTATGTAGAAATAACCTGAATGATAAGGAAAAAAATAGTGATGGAAATTTTTGTACTGTAAACTGTAAAATCACAATTTGTCTAAACAAAGTGGCAATCACAGAGTGTATCGATTGGTCTGTAACTAGAAAGCACGAAAAGGTACAGTGAATAATGTTGTGCTCTTAGGGGTGGATTGGCTTAATTATTTGCCATTGGGGGGGGGGGGGGGGGTATTGCCAAGCAGTAACATGTCCCTGGATGACAATTATAAGAAATCTAGAATAAACTAATTTAGTAAACTAAACTTGGATTCATGGAATGTCCATATGTTACTAGGTAAAAAATTACATCAAGGGAATCAAACCAAATATGTAGAAAAAGATTTTTTGGACGAGATATCAATGTTCCAAGATTGTTATCCAAAGATATAGCCACATTGGAAAGCCACCCCCGCAATACGAAAGAGTTAAAGTGCAATGCACAGTCAGCATCATATATGCATTGACCAGTCAAACCTGCTTAATATTGCAAATAGCAGGGAAGATGATTATTCTATCTAACCATATCTAACAGTAATAAATATGTATATTTATATAAAGATAATATATGTGTTTGTGTATATTTATGTATATATATACACACAATATACATATTTGTGTTTATATTGTGTATTTGCACTTGTACATAATATATATACACATATGCGCATATTTTTAAAAAATATGTGTCTATGTATATTTATATAATATTATTATATATATAAATATATATATTATGGTGTTATAACGTGTATCTATAATTAAAACAGTAAAGAAAAATGGCACATACAAACAAACATATATTGCACATTATATATATCATATGCATGTATGTATAAACAATTATATTTGTTATATTTTGTTATAATTGGAATGTAAAATATGTATATTATATATATTGTTTTTTTACACATTTACAAATATTAGTTATTATGTATGACTCTACATTATATATGTATACAGAAAATACATAAAAGTATGTGTTGTGTACATATATAATATAGATATAAATATATTTATATATTTATATATATTTATGTATATATTATGACGGCCACAATTATTTACATATATGTACGATAATGTACATATTATTTATAATAATAAAAAATATACAAATATATATATATATTATATAGCATGTCATAATATATAATATATATATAAAATACATAGAAACATTGTAGACTATATATATATATCCTAGGTAGATTATAAATATATTTATTAATATATATACCTAGTGATTACTTATGTATTGTATAATTTTTTACAAATTAACACAATACTTTTTATTAATTATGTATCTGTGAATAAATAAATAAATTACATATGGTCATATATATAACATAAATGTATTAAACAGACATTATGCAAATACCAGTAATAGACTATCTATATATTTTGTAAAAATCATAATATATATATACATCATGCAATTAATTTATATACATAAACACCAAAAATTTGGTTTATATTTATAGTGTATAAATGTATAAATCCCTACAGATTGTTTGTTATTACATATATACGTATAAAAAAGCAAATATCAAATTGCTTTTTTCTCATATGTATAACTCACTAGGTCAATATGGATAATGTGGGGGCCACCCACTGGACTTTTTTTTTTTTTTTTTTTTTTTTTTTTTCTTTTTTTTTTTTTTTTTTTTTGTTTTTTTTTTTTTTTTTTATTTTTATTATTTTTTCCCTCTTTTTTTTTTTTTTTTTTTTTTTTTTTTTATTTTTTTTTTTTTTTTTTTTTTTTTTTTTTTTTTTTTTTTTTTTTTTTTTTCTTTTTTTTTTTTTTTTTTTTTTTTTCTTTTTCCTAAAGTCCGGAGTTTTCCGAATACAACATAAAAACAATATGCTCGAATAAATTTTTATAAAAATTTTTGGGAAATGAATAATTGCCCAATAGAGAAACCTCCCAAACTTTACTCACTACACTATCCACTTTTGTTATAAAAATAAATTGCAAATCAAATGCCACATTTTTATTTTATCCTTGTTCAATTTCATTTTCCTTTATTTTTGCGTTTCTTCATTGTTTATATAAATTTGTTATTTATTCCCCCATAATATGATTTTCGAAAAATGAATTGATTTTCCTCAAGTTACGTATTGTTTGTCGTTCACACGACTAACCCCGACTATCTCACATACAGCCCAACCAAACATCCCAACACAACCAACAGCAAAAAAAAGTTCCCACCCCCCACGAGAGTTAATCGGAATGATTTTATTGGGCAAAATTAAATTGTGACTTGGAATCAGGATAATTTTGTATAAAAAAAAAATAAAATAAATATTTCCAAAATGCGGGCGTATGCTGGGGTGATATTATTTGTGATTATTACTTTATATTCTTTAATATTATTTAATCTTTATTTTTATAAACTTAACTCTTATAGCATTACTGTTCCCATATTAGATTAAAGCGGGGGGGTTTGGGTCCGGTTGGGTCGCGGCAAAGAAAAGCCATCTAGAAACTACGAAACTTTAACTTTACCCGCTCCCACCCAACACTGCACAAAGGATAGAAAGAATATAAACCAACGTAAAATTATCAAACGGAAGGCGAGGGGGTGGGGGCGGCGGGGGGGTTTTTTCCCTTTTCTCCCAGTAGGTGAATGGATTCTCCAAAATTCAATTAAATCCAGCCATTAGTTGCCAATCCAAAAAAAAAAAATATGCAACTAATAAAATCGTACTCAGCACCAACTTCATAAATAGGAGTCGCGACACAAACTCGATCACGGTGGCGCTGAACTACAGCCAAACGTAGCTGGGACCTACCCCTCAAATGGCGAGAAGAACAACTGGGCCATGACCCCAGCTGAAAATGAAAAGGCGCTCGAGGATTGACCCACTACACAAATGGAACGAGGAAACTAGGAGCTGGGTAATACTAGGACCCGCTAACCCCAAATAGCGAAGTGCGGAAGTGAGAGAGCTGGACTGCAGACTTCTGGGAAAAGCTGGTGGACACAGCAAGGTCGTGCACCTACATCGTTCCCCAATGCGAGAAATTTTGAGGCGATGAATATATGTGTGTGTTTTAATGATTTAATTAAAATTAAAAATTAACCACTCCGAAACCATAAAAATGGTGGTTAAAACTCGAGTGTGCAATTAAACAAATTATTTTGGTAGCCGGGGACTAGCGTACGAGGTTTTTTTGCGTTTCCCCCGCTATCCGCAACGCCAGCCTACAATAATTATGTTCAGCACCCAACAGCATAGCTTCTAGGCAAAAGTAAAAGCAAATCAAAACTCACAACCAAGCCACCAGCAAATGAATAGGGAGAGGATCACGACTTAAAATAAAGGCCCAGCAGACCAGCAAGCGAAAAGCATCCTACGGTAACTGCTCGCGCCCAGACCATTGGGAAAATCAGTCGCCACCCCGCCGGAGAACGACAGAGAATAATTTCCCCGCCCCGCCCGCCCCAGGCTAATTGCGCGCAAAGAAACGAAGAAAAACTGACAGGCGGGCTAGATGAAAGCGCTAAAAACCCAGCATTACGCGTAAAAGCTAACTATCGTATGAACGCCATAAAAATTCGTTATCGCCATAAAGAAAACTACGTTAAAGAAAATAACTAAAAAATAGAGAAGAAAAATCCCCCTCATTATAACTCGTTTACACACAAGTCTTGGACGGTAGAACCCACATTTATATCGTTTACCGACCGGATTGAATATTCTTGGATATACGTACACCAAACACTTATACTTTTATTTAATATATTTTTCTGTTACTTCATTTGATAAGCAACCCAAACTTATTGCCTACATATTCTTTAATTAGACAGATAAAGTACTTTTTTTATTGATTTTGCAATGAAAATATTGGATAAGTATTTCTGAAATCAACTACCGATATCTGAAAACACTGAGTAAAAAAAAAAAAAAAAAAAAAAAAAAAAAAAAAAAAAAAAAAAAAATTTAAAAAAAGTTTTAAAATTTTTTTTTTTTTATTGAAAAATAGGACGTTTGTTAAAGACATCTAAAGGTTTTTAGACGCTTTAAAATATGTTTTTTTGGGAGCAGTGGGGGAAAAAAAAAAATATTAAAACTTTAATATTGGGAAAAAAATGGTTGCAACATTTTTTTTTTACGTTAAAACCCCAAATAAATTTTTAAAAAAGGGGGTTTTGGGTTTTTATTTCAGAAAAAAAAGTTTTGGGGCCAATTTTCTAACGATATTTTTTTGTGTAGCTGTACAACTAATATAAAAAGGAAAATTTAAAGTTTTTAAACGGGGGATGAAAGTGGGTTTAAAGCTTAAAGTGGTCTTTAAATCAAAAAGAGTATAAAAGTCCCAAAAAATTTTTATTTTCAAAAGGTTTAAAAATTCAAGGGGGACTTATTTTTTTTTTTTGATGTTTGTTTGGGGGGGGTTTAAAAAAAAAAACCCAAAACCCAAGGGGGGCTAAAAAAATAAAAAAATTTAGTAAAAACCCATTGAGTTGTTTTCCCCCCTGCGGGGTTCCCCACCCCGGAATTCCCCCTTTATAAAAGGGCCCCCCCCCCCCCAAAAAAAAAAAAATTTTTTGGGGGTGGTTTTTTTTTTAAAAAGGGTTTAAAAAAAAAGAGTTACATAAAAAGGAAGCGAATTGGGGAACAAAAAGGTAAAAAAAAAAAGGAAATCGTAAAAGGCGGAGTAAAGGGCAAAAAAAAAAACCAAACTTTGAAATTAAAAATTTTTTGGTTTTTTTTTTTAAAACAAAAAAAAGGAAATTTAGCCCCTCAAAAAAAGTGTTGGTTATATTTCCCTTAACCAAAATTAATTTTAAAAAAATGCCCCGGGGGAGGTTTGGGAAAGGATTTTAATTTTAACCCAAATTAAAAAAATTGGAAAAACCCCCATAATTTTAAGAGGAAAAGTTTTTCTTTTTTAAAAAAAAATTTTTAAACCCCCAGAGAAAGATTGGGTTTAAAAAAAATACATGGGAAACCTTTTTTATTCCCGTTTTTGCCCAAAAAACTTAAAAACCCCCTTAAAAGTTTTAACCCCAAAAATTTGCAAAAAAAAACCCCGGGGGTTTTTTTATTGGGGGGGATTGGAAATTTGGTTCTTGGAAAAAAAAAATACATTTTTAAATTTTTCAAAAAAATAGTTTAGTTTTTAAAAAACCCCCTGTTTCCCCCCCTTAAATTTTGAAAAAATTTTATAAAAAGTCCGAGTTTTAAAAAAATTAAAAAAGTAATATATTTTTATGTTTAGAAATATATTATTTTTAAAATAATATAGGTGTAGAGTAGGCAGATACTATAAAATGAGGGAAACTACCCTGGGAAAATAAAGGGACCATACATATAACCCAAAATATGAACACAGGAAAAACCGTTTAAGGGGAACAAAATCATCAGTAAAATTTGTCTAAGATGAATTTATAATGGAAAGGATGATCATACTTTATAGGATCAAATTCTATAGTCGATTTCCCGGGGGTTTTTTCGCCGAGATTCTCGGAAAATTTCAAACATGAGGACTGTTTGTGGGAATTTCCCTGAGCGGGGAAACGGCTTCCCAAATGTTTTACTTTAGGATTTTTATGACCGTTCTGAAATCGGTTTTTCCGATGTTCAAAGGGGAGACCAGGCTGAGTGGTTTTTAAAATCAATTTCCCCAAGAAAATAAATTTTTGAACCCTTTTTAAAACTTTCCATAAGGGGAAAAAAAAAAAAATAACTGGAGGAAAAAAACTTTTTGCTTCTTGGGGTTTCAAAATCCCAAAAATGAGTACCTTAAAATGAAATGAATTTTTACTGCTTATAATTAATGTAACTATTTTGTGGTTTCAAAAAGTTTAAACCAAAAACAAATTTAAAAAATTTAAATTTTTTCAAAAAAAACACTTTCAAACAAAGGGGGCACTTTTGCAAATCATAATTGTTCTTGGTTTCCCTTACTTTTAAATTTTAAAATTTTTAGTAATGGCGGCCACCAAAAATTTTTAAGGGTATTTTGCTAGGGTTTTTAAAAATTTAAATTTCAAAAAAAATTTTTTCAAGGGCCCGGTTTTTTCCAAAAATTTTTTTTCCCCAAAAAGGGGCCTTTTCAAAAATAATTTTGCAAAAAAAATTTTTTTGGAAAAAAAAACCAAAAAAATGAATTAAAAAAAAAAAAAAAAAAGGGGGTTTAAAGATACAAAACAAATTCCTAATTTTGGGGACTTTTTGGGCTTTTTTGAGGCCCCCCCTTTTAAACCCCTTTAAACGAAATTAAAAAGGGAATTTACCAAAAAATTTTTTAAAGAGCCAAAAGAAAAATTTTTAATTAAAAACCATTGTGGTCTTTGGGACTAACTACGAAATAGAGAATACAACTTTAAACAAAGTGAAATAATTTGGTTTCCCCGGGGGGGTGACAAAACAAAGTAAAAACAAATCCCCTGGAAAACCCCGGGTGTAACTTTAAAATTTATTCTTTTCATTTTAAACATGGACACAGACCTTTTTAAAAAAAGTCAGCCCAAAGTAAATTTCCCCTGAAATTTTCCCAAAATTTTTTTTTTGAAAATTCATTTTTCAAGATTTTTCCGGACCTGGGCAAAATAAATCCCGGAATTTAAAATTTTTTACAAAACCCAAAAGGGAAATCCCTTTATTAATATTACTATTCTTGAGTTTTTCCCCCCCGGGCCCCTTTAACACCCCCCTGTTTTACTTCCCTGTAAATATGGAAATTGGTAGCAGGAATATTGGGAAAAGGGAGAATGAACCGGGAAAACGTGCTTAACATTTTTCAAAAATCGTAATTTTTGGGGGGGACCAAACTTTTTTTTTGGGGGGGGGACCTTTTGAAAGGGTAAAAAGGGGAAAAGATTAGTAGAAACATTAAGAGAAATTTTTTGTTTTAGGGACAGAATATTAAAACACCTGGAAAACCGGCAAAGGGGGTAGGGAAAACGGAAATTTGGCCCAAAAATTCCAAAAGTAAAACCCAACTCGGCCCGAACATGATGTGACAAGTAAGCATATCAAAAATAATCAAATTTTTTTTTTGTGGTTTTTTTTCTTGGGGTTTTCCGCGTAAAAAGTTTGGTTTTGTCAAGGGGTGTATTTTTATTTTTTGTATTTAAAAATGA
>NC_061828.1:1547841-1550875 GCF_019202785.1 Penaeus chinensis | reverse complement strand
GTACACACATAAATATATGTAAATGTGTAACAATATATATACAATATATACATACAATATACAATATATAACAAATATAATGTATATACATACATGCACATTATATATATATAATGTACATATATGTGTGTATGTGCATATTTATGTTATATATATATATATATACACTTTATACACATAATATATATATTATATACATATAATATATATACATATACATAGACACATATAAACATATGCATATGTGGATATATATTATGTACACGTGCACACATACGCACATAAAAACACAAATATGTATACTTGTGTGTATATATATATAAATATACACACACATACAAATATTTATCTATATATACATATACATATTTATACTGTTGATATGGTAGAATAACTCATCTTCCCTGCATGCATTAAGCAAGTTTGACTGGTCAATGCATATATGACTGCTGCACTTTACTCTATGTATTGCGGTTCCATGTGGCATATATCTTGCATAACAATCTAACATGTTGAATCTGTCAAAAATCTTTTCTACATATTTGGTTTGATTCACCTTGATGTAATTTTTACCTGTAACATATGACATTCCAAGAAACAAGTTTAGTTTACCTAAATTTGTTATTCTAGATTTCTTATAATTGTTCATCAGGGACATGTTACTGCTGGCAATAATTAAGCCATCCACCCATAAGAGCACAACATTATCACTGTACCTTTCATGCTTTAGATACAGACAATGATAACTCTGTGATTGCCACTTTGTTTCAGACCACAATGTGACTTTTACAGTTTACAGTACAAAACATTTCCATCACTATTTTTTTCTCAAAACATTCAGGTTATTCTACATAAATTTCATGATCTATATCAGTATTCAAATAAGCTGTTTTAACATCCATTTGGTGTATTACCATATTTATAGGTACAGCCACATCCAATAAAGCTGTTGGTGCAAAAATCTCTCTGTAGTCAGCATCTTTTACCTGTGAATATCCTTTGGCAACATACCTTACTTTGTATATTTCTTTGATGTTTGGTCCAGGTTTCACTGGACCCATCTTCCTACTGCTGTATGTGACTCAGGCAGTGTGGTAATGTCATAGGTGTTATTGTCCTGAAGTAAACAAGATTTCCTCGTCCATTGCTTTCTTCCATTGCAGTCCCTCTGGAGATGCAATACCCTCTTGGTAGGTGACTAGTACTGGGATACATGACACTCAGTAGCAATGACGTATAAAGCCATTATGTGTCAAACTGGAGATGCTGTCGTCCAGTTCATCAGTAATGTAGTCCTTTAATCATGAAGGTTTCTGTCTTTCTTCAGTTGAATATCTTCTTTCTTCAATTAGGTTATCTGGTGGCTCACCTTGGTTTCCTTGAAGTGATTTTTGCTGAAGTCTAGTCTCCACCAAGATGTCATCTTCATCTGAGGTTTACTCATCATTCAATGGTTCAGCTATATTGGTTAAGTTTTCCATATACTTTACATATCATATTTTCTTTACTGTTTGAGATTCTGCAAAGTAAACAAGTAGGCTGGGCTCTGGTCATAATGTCCCACAATTAATTATTCCTTCCTTACTCTTGGGATCAAGTTTCTTCTTCTCTTGTTCATATGCAGACTTCTTACTCCCAAAATATTCATTTTGCTGATGTTTGGCCGTCTTCCAGTATGCATTGCTGCTGGAGTCTTCTGAGTAACAAGCAGCTTTCACAGCATAACCACATATATCTTTGGGTAATTTGGACTCAGTCAGTAAACATTGAGCCATGTCAAAAATTTATGTGTATGATCTCTCAAATGTTCCATTTTCATGTGAAGAGTAGGGTGCAGCTAACTCTTTGTTTACTCTTATCCTCTATAATTCTTGGACACTCTGATCCATCAGGGTGACAACGGCCTACGTTTCTCTGTATACAGGAAGCCTACAAACATAAATGATTATATCCATTACTACTCTGAAAGAAGGTGGAGAATATTCTCACGAAACCAAACCCTACATCTTCTAATGATTTTCTCATATTACCGTTGTGTAACATTTCCCAGACGATTAGCAGATACTTTGGCGATAATGTGAAAATCACCAGCACATCCGGGAAAAAGATACATGACATGATACGGGACAAGAAGCAGCTCAGAAGCAACCCTAACAGTGCTGTATATCGCGTACCCTGCAGCAGTTGCAATACAGCTTACTATGGTGAAACAGGGCGAGGTTTCAGCACCAGGATCAGCGAACATCGAGCTGACATCCGTCACCATAGAACTTCCAACGCCATGGTGGTACGTGTAGATGAAGCTGGACATCTACCCAATTGGAAGGAAGCAAAAATAGTCCATGGAGGACTGTACATACAGAAAAGGAAGGTCATGGAAGCTGCTTACATCGCGACGGAGAAAAGCATCAACGCAGCGTCGGGTAGATTCAAACTATCAAAGGTCGCAGCTGCAATTATACGAACAACAAGTGGGAAGTCACAGTCAGCAGGTAGTTCATCACCTCATGTCTGATATATATATACTCAGTATTTCCCTTAATGTATGTATTTCTGACGAAGACAAAGTCGAAACCGGTCAAATACATCTCTTGTATTGTGAAGATATTCATTCTCATTCATACCTTTTATACATTTGTCAACATGAACGCGGTTCATATACATAAATACATACAAATATATCTATACATATATATACACATAAAAAATAAAAATGCAAGCTTCCCATGATAAAAGTTATTTGCAAGCTTTTATATATGACCAATATATTTAGAAATGGTTGTAATTTTATATATCACAAATGGATTTTAAATATATTAACAAGTAATTGAGGAAATTACCTATAAAACTGTCTCTTATTTATTACTCCTAAGATAATAAAAGGATAAATCAATGCTTGCTTTTAACTATTCCTGTTAGAAAAAAATAAATAAAATATTGACAATAAATTAATGGACTGCTTAGAACAACTGACTTGGTAACTGGTAGTACAAAAGATAAAAAACAAAAAAGAGTAAAATTTGTAGTAAAGCCT
>NC_061828.1:1532841-1542841 GCF_019202785.1 Penaeus chinensis | reverse complement strand
TCTCATTTATCTTTACTGTGTTTCACACATTTACATAACATTTATTGTCGCTTCTCACAACAACACTTGCTTCGAATACTCTTACTCTTTATTTTCAGTTTCAAGGACGACTGAAAATTCTGCTGCGACAAGGAGTTGAAAAAACAGCCCGGCGTTGCGATTGGTTAACTCGTGGCATTCGGCTCTCTCATTGGCTAGCTTGTGTAAATATTGTCGCAGAGAAAAAGGGCGATAGCTGTTCGGTCGAGGGGTTGATGTACTCCGATATGATGCTCTTATTGGCTGTCGTGTGTAAACATTGTCTTAGATAAGAAAAGTTGGAAGTAAATCATTTTTGACCACCCTTTCATTACAAAATGAATTTGGAATTGAAAACTTGGATATCTCTCTTCTCATGTGTAGCACTTTAAACTGTTTTTCTTTATGCATATAGACACATTCAAGGGATTGATTACTGCTCTCCTTTAATGAATAAAGGAATGAGGGGAATAGTGAAGTCTCTTCTCCCATTCTACAGTATCTCCCTCACTTTCTTCCAATCAATAGAAACAATGTAGTTGTCGTGTGTATATCATCAGTTAAGATTTAGATATTTTAAACGGAACCTATAAAATGTATACTTTCTTCCACCGTAACCGCGGAAAATGTAAGATTATTTGCATTCCTCGCTTTAATACTCCTGAAAGACATCACATCTCGAGATCGATAAATGCTGAACAAATTACAGAGAACCCCCCCCCCCCCCCAAAAAAAAAAAAAAAAAACAGTTTGTTTATTCTAAATTGCCCTTCTGAAGAATTATAGCGAAAAGGCTCACTGAATAGTCTTGTGCTTTCCTGTTCGTCGCTCAGTTGCTATGTTTACATTGGAGTTCTCTGTGGCCATGCAGTTTTCACCCTTATGGCACGTCACATCATATACAAATATTTGGAATGATCGCGTCGCCGTTTGGTGCGGTCACAGGGTGGTGAAGTCGCTGTTTCACGCTCTCAGATCTAGCGCCGTGAATGTGTCCTAAAAAAAAAAAGTATGATTTTACAACCGTATTAATAACGTTGATACGAAAATGACAAGGCGATTTTCTTTTTCATAAGATTAAGAAGCTGACAAGCTTCAGGTATCATATTTTCATTCCATACTTGGCTTTCCTTGTTGATCACTTATATTATATTTCTGAATAAGGGGAATAGCATATCGGTTAAGGATTATAGAAGTAAACAAATGAACGCCACTGTCGTAAAAAAGTAACGAGGTCATTGTTTACGGAAGCATGCCTGCTATATTTGTTTACATATTGCTGCTGCAACAGTTTATAAAGTAGATAATTTTGAATAGCAATATACAGCCTGGAATCTAAAAGTCCGAGTAGAGTGACTTTTATAACCGTACGCTATAGTATCAATTATAATTCTCTCCTTGCGACCAGAGATTTTAACGAGGGCAGAATTGATCAGTTTAGGGATTCCTGAAGTGATGTATGTTGGGTTTAGTTTTCTGTTCTAATGAGCCAAATATTTTGTTCAGCTGGGTATGATAAGTATTTTCCTGCAAAATCTCGATTAATCAAACCAAAATCACAAACCCTCCATAATTCCAGTAATAATTATTCTCATAAGTGAGAAGAACAAGCTCATACGCCTATATTCAAAACGGCCGATTACATATGGAATTCAGTTCAGGGGAGCGCGTAACCATCTCACTTAAGTGATTCGCTCTGCCCCGCAGCAAATGCCATACGGGAAAATTAATGACTAACTCAAATAACTGCGGGAATATACGGAAGATCAATTCAATTTTGAACAGAAATAATACATCACAGAATCAAACGACAGAAGCAGAGGAAGGTCACTCCCGAGATTCTAGTCAAATTCTTCATTATATCAATAATCATTTCGCTAATGTTGAACATAACTTAATTAACAATGTCACTCATCCATTCCACAGCTTCATGAGTTTCAGGGGGCCTCCACACAATACAAATTAATCTTTAAATCCCGTAACCGAATCCGAACTCTCTCAGGTAGTAAATCAACTGAACAATTCTGCCTCCGGTAATGATGGCATCACAGCACCAATAATTAAATCCACTTTGACTGCCATTTCCCGTCCCCTGCTCCACTCCACAGGGTAAATACCCTGATAAACTCAAGACAGCAAAAGTTACTTTCAGTTCACAAATTAGGTTGAAAATCCAATGTTCATGACTACAGACGTATCAGTTCTGGCCACAATAAGTAAACCTCTGGAAATTATTTATATCAGATTGGAAAACGGTTATTTATATCAGATTGGAAAACTATCTCATATGCAACAGTATTCTGTCAGATTGTCAAACTGAATTTACAAGGAATAAATCAACATAAATGGCTGTTATGTCTTTGATAATAACGAATTCACAAATGCTGTATGTCTAGATTTATCTAAGGCTTTTGATACGATTAATCACCCAGTTCTGCTCTCAAAATTATCACATTGTGGTGTCAGGGGCTCTGCTAACCGCTCGTTTCATTCATATATGTCAAACAAATATAATGAATCCGACTTCCATTATCTCATGGCGTACCTCAAGGGTCAATGTTAGGGCCTCTTCGTTTTCTGATCAAAATCAATGAGTTTGAGAAAACATCCTCGTATCTGAAATTCATCTTATATGCTGATAACAGTAGCCTCTGCTTCAGGTAACGATATTAATCAACTCATTAGTTACACCAATAGAAAACTTAACACTATCAGTAATTGGATTTCTTCAAACAAACTGACGCTAAATATTGTTAAATCCAATTATGTTATATTTAATCGTAAAAAAAGAAACTTCCCCCTACACTTTTGCTTGTGTTAAAACATAAACTCTTTTCAAGGAAAACCGAAACTAAATTTCTTGGAGTAATGATTGACGATAAATTGTCGTGGAAAAGTCATACGAACACTATTCGTCAACAAATTAATAAACAATGTGGTATCTTGTACCATACCCGTGATTTTATCACTATGAATGCCTGTAAATGCATCCATTTTCATGTATCTATCCAAATCTAACATACTGCAACACTATCTGGGGAACTGTCAATGAAACCACGTTAAAACCCGTTATAACGGACCAAAAACGAGGACAATTGCTGGATTAGGCAAATATGGCTACACAAATAGTGCATTTTTTACACTAAAACTATTGAAACTGAGAAATATAAATATGTCCATTTATGTTCTCTTCGTTTCTAAATGTATGCAAGATTAATGTAAGCATATGCGTATGTGCGTATGTGTGTATGTGTGTATGTATATATGTATGTACATTTTGTACATACATATATATATATATAAAGTTGCAATATGGCAGCCTCCACAGATTTGGAAAACTTTTTTTTTTCTGAATTTGTCTACTGTTAATTCTAAAAATGATGATCAGATCGCATATCTTGGGGGGAAAAAATCACATTTTGACCATACTTTCATTATTTTCGGAAACACATGAAACGCCTACAGAACCAATAATAATTACAAAAAAAAAAATATGATAAATAAAAAACGGGCCAATCTGCAATTCATAAATATTATCCATAATTAAAAATAGCAAAGCAATAACGGAAAGGGAAAATTATTGTGCCTCAATGTTGTGGATACTGGACCTAATGTTGTGCTGTGTGTTTGCGTTTGTGCTTTTTAACCTGTAAAAGTAACTGGTCGGACGAAAAGCGATGCTTTCAACGAGATATGATCCTTGGCAGAGAAACTTTAACGTTAACCAGTTTTCTGTCAGTGCTCACTGTTTATATCCGTTCTAAAATTAATATCTCTTTTCCATCAAACTTCATTACCATAATAATATGTCACATCCCTGAGATCTGCTTCCCAATATATGGAACAATAAGAACAACGAAAGGAAGTACAGGAAAACACACGAATATGCCGAAGGCCTTTTCACTTTACTACTTCATCAAGGCATGATGAAAAAGTGAAGTGAAAAGGCCTTCGGCATAATCGTGTGTTTTCCTGTACTTCCCTTCGCTGTTCTATTTGCAATTTGTTCGACATCAATTCCACTCATGCAACAATAACAACCGACCACGATCGGCAGTATAGGCAATTCTAACTCAACTGTCACCATTTCCATACATCTGCCGTATGCCTTTTTACTAATTAAGTAATGCATAAGAAATTGAGTAAAAGACATTGTATATGGTTATAAATCTGTGTACACATGCAATGTATCTCTTGCACATTAGGAAGAGCTAAACGGTATAGCTAATCATAAGCAGAAATGCTCATTATTACAGAATCTTAAACCTTGAATGCTTTCATATAATGTTTTGGTGGTATTATAAGTATTATGGGTTTTTTTTTATCTGTATTATTAGGATTATCACTAGTATTATTATATCCATCATTATTCTTTTTATCATAAGATCATTGCTGTCATTAATATTATCATTACTGTTAATATAGTGGTAATCATGATACTACTGCAATGATGAATCTAAATCATGATTATGGTTATATCAATGACACTGGTGATATTATGGATGATAATTTAACTCGCTCGCCCCATGTGGCAAGAATACATGCCATGCCCACTGTATTACACGTTTATTTATTGTATTTACAAATAGATGGCTCTACAAGTTATTTATTAACAAATAGCCACTTATCAGAACTACCTATTTCACCTGTTTATCCTTTTCCTTCACTTCAGGAAAGGGTCTTTTGTATCATTTCATTGTCTAAAATATTTTATTGACAATTTATTAATCATAACATCAATAACAATAATAACAGTATCGATAGCAATGGTATTATTAAGAAAAACACATTTTCCCAGCAATTGGGAAAATCAGGATCGGTAACTAGGGCCTACTGATAGACTCCTTGCCGGCTGAGAACGTGGAGCCATCTGTATGTAACAAAATTCACCAAAAACTACAGGGGACAGAACATAAATCCGGGACAAATGGGTTAAGCAAAAATTAAATAGTAAAAAGGCTGGTGATAATAACTAATTCTTCTTTAATGATAATTAGTATCTTATTAATTATATTCAATTAATAATAGTGATCATGGTATGAAAAAATAATAACCATTGTGAACATGGCCATCTTAATCATTATATCAGTAATTACGATAATAATTATACTGATAATTATGACAAAAATAATTACAAATTGGGAATAGTAGATTATTGTACTTCAAGGTCGTGGACATGTCGCTATCTTGATATGCAGTTTCCTAATAAGCAATTATTTGCTTGGAATATTTCCATATATAATTTTCTATATCTGCTTTATCTAGCGCAGAAGCTGGACCAAATGTTGTGTTGTATGCTTGTGATTATGCTTGTTAACCTTATTTATAATTTATTGATTTCTACAGCTGTCTACCGAAAATATGGCGTCTGGTGCTCCCAGACAGTCACGCAACCGAATATTTAGTATCGTTAGCGGTTGAATTAGCAGCCTGTATATTTACGGTAAGAACACACACAGACTGCACTCACTTTTTTACGTGTTTTGTTGTTGTTTTTTTGCCACTGGAAGGTTACTTTTTTTTTTTTTTTTTTTTTTTTTTTTTTTTGGATTTCTTGGCTATCAACCAGCGGCACATGGCCAAGGTTATTAAGCCAATGGATCCTATTTATTCTATCAATCTATATAAGGTCATAAAGTTTTGTCTCCCTTAGAAAAGCAATTACTTTATTTATTATTTTTTCATCGTCTAATAATAGATTTGACAGTGTAAATTCTTTGTTTTTTATTCTTAGATAATTTTGGAGTGGTTTTCTTTGGTGTGAGAATTTTCGGCATACTATAAAAAGATGGTTGATGGTTAGGCTGGTGTTGCAGTCAGGGCATTGTGGAGGGAATGTTCTTTCTATATAGGGGGTGAGGTGGGTGAGTCTTGTAGCATTGACCCTTAGGCGGGCCAACACCACCTCCTCCCTTCTTTCTTTCCTGTGGGCTGTCTCCCACATTTCGATTGTTGGCTTGATCTTGTGTGTGAGTTGGAGGCTGGTCCACTCACTTTGCCACAGGAGATGTATTTTTGCTTTTATAAGAGACACAAAACACCTGAGATCTGTACGAATTATGGTAATGTCCAAATCGTCAGTTGACCCGGCTAATTTGTCAGCCTGTTCATTGCCATGGATGCCAGAGTGGCCTGGTACCCATATTAGCTTGATTGATTTATTGGCACCGTGTAACTTACGAATGATATTACCCAGCAATTCATTTTTAGTGGTTTCTAAGGATTTAATAGCTTTAAGTGAACTTAATGAATCGGAAAAAATGACTATTCTATCGTGGGTCGTCGATAGAGCAAAATCAATAGCTTTGTCAATGGCAAAAAGTTCAGCAAGAAATATCGATGTATGATTCGGCAGTCTAAACTTTAGTTCACATTCAGTCGACCATACACCCGCACCCACACCCTCATTTGTCTTGGAGCCGTCGGTATATATATGAAAAAAGGATAAATGCTTAATAAGGATCTCTCTAAACCGCTGGCGTACCTCACCCTCCGGCGCCATGGCCTTAGCTGATGGAAGCCAAGCTTCCATGATGGAAAAATTGGGTGTTTCCCATGGCGCTATGTTTGACTGAACCAGGGTATCAATAGTAGAGAGATCTATACCGACTTTCTCGACGAGGTCGTGGAGTCTCGTGGCAAAGGGCCTAATGCCTCCATTGCCATTGGGATGGCTCGGGTATCGAGCCACCTTAGCGGCATAGGTCAGGGCTAATTGGCCGCGTCTGAGTCGGAGGGGAGGTACTCCTGACTCCACCTCAAGACGCTCGATCCGAGTGCACTTCAGGGCTCCAAGACACACACGTAAACAGGCATTCTGCACAGCATCCAATCCTTTCAAACTTGTTTTCGATGCCGAATCATACACGATTGACCCATAATCTACTTTAGACCTAACCAGGGCTTTATATATCATTAGCAAAGACTTCCTATCAGCTCCCCATTTATTACCAGCAATGCACTTTAATAAATTTAGTGCTTTTTGACATTTATTCTTTAACTGACCAATGTGGTCTTTCCAATTAAGTCTACAATCAAAGAGTAGACCAAGAAATCTAGCAGAATTTTGAATGGGTATTGGGTGGTTATCTAAAGTTAGTCTGATATTTGGTATCTTTCTATGTGAAAAAATTACCCCAATACTCTTTCTAATGGAAAACTTAAAACCCCACTGGAGGCCCCAGTTATGAATCATATCCAATGCGAGTTGGATACGATTTGCCGAGAACTCTGCATTGTTGCTGGAATGCCACAATGCACAATCATCGGCGTACAGTGAGTATTTAAGATTTCGAGGGGGAGCTGGTAGGATGTCATTAATCATACATAGAAATAATGTTGGCGACAAGACACTTCCTTGTGGGACCCCGTTTGCCTGGACAAAAATGTCCGAAAAAGTGACATTGTCGGCAAAAAGTTTGACAGAGAACGTTCTGTCAGATATGAAATTTTGAATAAAACAAGGCAAGTTTCCACGTAATCCGAAAGCATAAAGTTTTCTGAGTAGGCCATATCGCCATGTCATGTCGTAGGCTTTTTCTATATCTAAAAATACTGAGATCAAAAAATCTTTTTTGGCAATTGCCTCTTGAATATGACTGTCCAGCTTTACTAGTTGATCGAGAGTTTGGCGTCCCTTTCGGAAGCCGCACTGCTCGTCAACTAGTAAATTACTGCTATTTAAAAAATGCAATAGCCTACTGTTAACAATTCGTTCCATGACCTTGCATAAGCAACTTGTCAACGCAATTGGTCGGTAGGAGATGGCAGTTCTGGGATTACCCCCTCCTTTCAATACAGGAATGATGTGGGCGAAGTGCCATGAGTTTGGAAAAGTGTGGCTTTTCCAAATTTCATTGTACACTTCTAGCAACTTAATCATGTCATCATGATTAAGATGCTTCATCATCTCATATCGAATCTCATCGGGGCCCGGGGATGTTCCTCTACAGGCTTCTAGGGCTCGGACAAGCTCATTCATTGTTAGGTCTTTATTATAATCAAAGTCATCTCCTGTGGCAAAGTGAATAGGCTGCAGCTCAGCGGCTTCCTTGGTGGGCAGGAAAGCAGGATGGTAGTTTGCTGAGCTGCTTGTATAAGAGAACTGCCTGGCGAGTACATTAGCAATGTCTTTTGGTGAATCGAAATTTGTTCCCTCGTGGATGATGTTTTTAATTTTGCAGGATGTTTTGTTTTTATTAATTTTTTTGACAGTGGACCAAACCTCTGATATTTTTGTATTACTATTGATTGTAGAGACAAAGCTACGCCAGGAGTCTCTTTTAGCTTGTCTAATTACTCTACGAGCCCTAGCTCTTGCTAGTTTGTAGTTGCAAAAGTTCTCATTATTGATGTTATTTTTGAAAAGCCTGTAGGCCTTATTGCGTCGGCACAGCGCCCTGCGGCAATCTGGTGTCCACCATGGAACTCTATGCTTAACGCTATCTGTCGAAGTTTTAGGAATGGATAGCAAAGCTGCTTCTAAAATCGAATTCTGAATATTGTTTACTTTATCATCAATGGTTTCTCCAACAAGTTCGAGCTTGACGCTCCTTGTGAAGGCGACCCAGTCTGCTCTTTTTATGTTAAATTTAGGCGCTGAAGGCGTTCTTGCTGTGTCGCATGAATATTTAATCAAAATAGGAAGATGATCGCTTCCCAACGAGTCGTCAATGGTGTGCCACAGGCACTTGGCTGCTACTGATGATGAGACCAGTGATATGTCTATAAAGCTCAAATTCCCGGTATTATCGTCTACCCGCGTTGGGCTACCATCGTTCAGAAGGACTAAATCAGAGTCGTTAATCAGCTTAACTACTTGCTCACCTCTACCATCCACCCGCAGGGAACCCCATAATGTATGATGAGCATTAAAATCACCTAGAATTACTTTATTTTGTGGCAGACTATCCTGAAGAGCAAAGAGCTCATCATAAATTACCACTTTATCAGGGGGACAATAAACCGAACATGTAGCCAGATACGTGTTATTGATTTTTACTTTGCATGCGACAACCTCCAAAGTAGAATCAATAATCACTTCTGTAAAAGGGAGGCTTTGGTGGATGTACATGGCGACTCCGCCTCCACCCCTACCCTCACGATCCTTCCGACACAAATGGTAGTTTCTGAGTGATACGACCTCGTCGCAGACGAGGTTGTTTAAGTGTGTTTCTTGTAAGACTATCATATCGGGAGCATAGGACGAGGCTAATAATCTGAGGTCGTTTACTTTAGATCTAATACTTCGACAGTTCCATTGTATAATGGTTAACGCGATGATTACGTTTTATGGGGTTTGGAAGTGCCTTGTCCGCCAGTTTTAATTTTCTTTTTCTGGGAGGGAGGTTCGTCCTCCTCTCCCTCGCTACCCAGGGGCCTTCCATGGGTATTTTTGGAGACAGTAGCCTCCATGTCCTGCGTCTCGCTGCCAGGGAGACGCCCGGTGGAGGATGATCTGCTTCGAGAAGCAGACCAAACACCAGACGAAGTCCTAGCAGGAGCCGCCTGGACGAGAAGGTGCGATCCAGACTGTGTTTTGGTATCATCCTCCTTATGATGCTGCTGCTTTTGCTGGGTTGATTCAGCAATTTGTTGAATTGTATCTTTCAATTCTTTGATTTGACTCATTAATTCCTTGACCGTTTCCTTTAATTCTGCAATTTCTTTATCCTTAGCTGCAAGCTCCTGACTGATGCCGTTTGCACTGGAAGTGTTGTTAGTTGCTGCTGAAGCGTAGGAAGTATTGGGTTTGCTGGTCAAACCTTCAACTTTCCTCTTGGCTTCACGGTAACTAACATCATGTCCTCTCATGTATGCTAATATTTCAGTCTCCTTCTTCAAGCTGCTGCACTCGGCAGAGCCAGATTGATGGGGACCTCCACAGTTAGCACACTTGAGCGTTTTCTCAGTACATACAGCAGTGTCATGTTCTCCAGCACATTTACCACAAGTAAATTTACTAGTATCTTTGTCATTGCAG
>NC_061828.1:1510208-1530208 GCF_019202785.1 Penaeus chinensis | reverse complement strand
ATCCCTGACTGCCTTATATCGTGAGCATAAGTATAAGGCATCCTCAGTCACCTTACGGCCTTATAGGAGCGAGGATGAGTCACAGGGTAGGGTAATAGAGATGGCTCATGAAGGTACAAAGCCAGGATCGGCAAGGGCGTGTCGGCCTCCTGCAGACGACGAATCTCAGGCTAACAGTTCCATGTCAACCGTTTTCATGTTGACAAATGTAGAAAAGGTATTGAATGAGAATAGATGTTTTCACAATGTATTTAACCGGTTGCGATTATATCTTCGTATTTCTGACGAAGTTATAATCGATATCATTTACATACAGTTATTGTGTTGTGAAGATATTCAGTTTCATGGTGTAGGGGACCGTTTGTCATTTCGTGCGTTTACTAAAAAAACAAAAAAACAAAAAAAATCGAATGAAGGAAGTAAGGACATGGACAAGAACATTAAATTATATGTTAAATGAAGAGATGAGGAAAGAAAACAAAGGAAGTGACGAAAGACGAAGTACAAAAAGGGGAAATAAAGAATAGCAGAGGAAAAGGGTAATACATAAACAAGTACATAAAACAACAAAAGGGTAAAAAAGAAAAAAAAGGAGAAAACGACTAAAGAGTAAGTAAAAAAACAAAATAAATTAGAAGAACAAAGAGAAGAATGGTTCAATGATACACAAAACAAAAACTAAAGAATAAAGAAAAAGAATTCGTAAATAGACAAAATAAAAGTAAATAAAACAAAATAAACATAACAAGTCAAAGAAACAGAGAAAATAACGTGACTTAGGTACATAACAGAGTACATAGACAAATAAGAAAGAACAAGAAAACAAAAACAGAAAAAGATCCAAAGAACACATAAATGGGCACTCTAACAGCTGCAACAAAAGAAGAAAAAAGGAAGAGCGAGAGAAAGAGAAGAGAAAAAACGCCTGACTCAAGCTAACCAGGCATTATTAGTATAGCAGAGCGTCCCACAAGCAAACAAGGGGCGGGTACCAGCATCCGCTAATCACAGGGACTCCATCTTAGTCGCCTGCCTCTGAGTCTTCCCAAGGGCGCTCTCCCTGATTGATACGCCGCGATAGACTCGCCGATAGACAGCAAGGAACGTCCGAGCGAGGGAGGGGCTATAGCAGGAGGAGGAGCACCTGCCTAGTGCCTCGTGCTGGCGGGTGTCCAAAGAGCGGGGCCGTTCGCTAGCCGGTCTGCAGAAGAGGGTCGAGGGAAGGAGGGGGCCTGGTCAAGGAGGACTCCAGGAGGGTCCAAGGAGGGAGGACTAAGGAGGGATTTGGCGAAGGAAGAGGTTCTGGTGGAGAAGGAGGGCATGGTGGAGAGAGAGGGCCCTGGTGGAGGGAGAGGTTGTGGTAGAGGAGGGCCTGGTGGAGGGAGAGGGTCCTGCAACGGAGAAAGCCCCACTCCTTCGAGCGGCCACAGGAGTTTCGCATAACGCGACAGACAATCACCCAAAGAAATCGGAAAATGAATTATGTATAGACGTAACAATAGCGGGGGGCTACGGTGACGCATCGATGTAATAAGAAAAGCAAATTACAGCGCTATCTCCTCCGAGGAACGTCCATCCATCATCCCACCTTGGAAGACGGTATGGAGGCAGACCACCCGCTTTACCTTTCCGTGCCTTACGCCTAAAACCGGGATAGAATTAACCTAACCTTTCCCTTACCCTCCCCAACCCTACGTCTAAAACAAGGATAGAATTACCCTAACTTTTGTCTTACTTACCCCAACCCTACGCCTGAGAGAGGGAAAGACCTAGCCCTTACCTTTCCCTTACCTTTCTCTTACCTTCCCGGACCCTATCCCCAAAGTAAGGACAGAATTACTCTTACCTTTGCCTTGCCTTCATCAACCCTACGCTTAAAATAAGATAGACGCATCCCCTACCTTCTCTTTACCTTAACCAACCCTAAAGGTAAGATCGCACCTGTTTACCCAACACCGGCCTCTCTCGCCGAAAAAAAACATGACAGAAAGCTTGATCATTATAACTCACACAAGCATCATGCCACTGGCTCGTTGAACAGCAATGCAGTATGACTTGTGGGAGAGGCTGCAGGTGCGCTGCGAATGGGGTGGAGAGGGACGGGGGAGAACGAGGGGAAGAGGGAAGGAGGAAGAAGGGAGAGAGAAGGAAATGGCTAGAGGAAGAGAGGAGGAGGAAGGGAAGAGGAATGGGTGGTAGTGGGGGAGAACGAGAAAGAAAGAAAGAAAGAGAGAGGGGGGGGGGGATAAAGGGAGAGAGAGAGAATAAAGAGGGAGGAGAATTTACAGAGAGGAAAAGTAATGAGAAAGGAAAGAATGAGATAAAGGAAAGAAAGATAGACAGAGGAAGAGAGGAAACCACAGACAGATAGGAAGTGGAAGAGAGTGAGGGAGAGAAAAGAGGATAATGGTAGAACAAGTGAGAAGAAAAGAGAAGGAAAAAGGGAAGGAGAAAAAGAGGATAATGGTAGAACAAGTGAGAAGAAAAGAGAAGGAAAAAGGGAAGGAGAAAAAGAGAAATAAATAAAAATAGGAGGATTGACGAGAGAGACAGAAAGAGAGAAATTAAAATAAGAACGAAAAGGGAATGGGTAAGAGAGAGACGACAGAGGAATAGAGAGGGAACGAAAGAGAGGAGAGGAGAGAGAGAAAAACAGGGAGAGTAATAGCCTTTGGAGTTATAACAAACAAAAGCAAAACAAAACAAAAAACGACATTAACCCTAACTGCACGCCTAAATCATACATTTTAAGTAGAGCTTGTTAACCAAACACAATTCCCTGCACTAATCGCCGTGCAACAAGACGGCATTGCATGGCGACCAAACCCAAGATGCAAGGAGACAATAAATCACACTTATTCAATTCCTTCGACCCTTCTATCCACCTCCCCTCCCCCCTTCCCTTTCCTCGTGCGATTACAAAAAGATCTGAAGGACCGACAGCTGCAATTTTCTCTTTTTTTCCCTCTTTTCAATCAACTACTTCCGTGAGCTGCGTCCAGGGTACCGCTCCTCTTCTCCTTCTCTCATTCTCCTCTTTCTCTTTGTCTTCTCTTTCTCTCTCTTTCTCTCTCTTCTCTTTCTCTCTCTTTCTCTTTCTGTCTCTCGTTCTCTCTCTTTCTATCTACCTCTGTCTTCGTTTTTCTCTTCTGTATCCATCCTGTTCTTTTACTCTCCTTCGTTATTTCGCTGCTTCCTCTTGACCCTCTCATTTCTCCTTATTTCGCCCATTTTCCTTCCCCTTATTTTTTTCCTATCTCTCTTTCTCTTTTCTTTCCTCTCCTCGACTCTTTGTCTCCCTTCTTCCCTTCTCTTCTTTCCGCTCTCATCTCTCCCTCTTTCGACTCGTGCCATCCCCTACCCATTTCCCTCCCCCCCCCCCCATCCCTCAGCTCCTACCCTCCTTTTCCTTTTCCATTCCCCATCCTTCTCCCCATTTCTCTTCCTTCTCTTTTCTTCTCTCACCTCTCATCTCCTTTTTCCCTCTCCTTGCCCCATCTCTCATCTCCTATATTCCCCTCCCCATCCATCCCTCATCTCCCGTTTTCCCCTTTTCTCCTCTTCCTTTCCCCCTCCTCCCCTCATTTCCCCATTCCCCCTCCTCTCCTCATTTCTCCATTCCCCCTCCCCATCCATCCATCATCTCCTCACCCCATCCCCTCTCCCTCTACTTCCCCTCCCCCCTCCCTCCTCCTCATTCACTTCCCCCCTCTTCTCTTCATCTCATTCTCCCACCTCCCTACTCCCGTCCCCCTCCCCTCCCCTCCCCCACCACCCACACCCCGCGTCCTGCCAGGGAGTGAGGTCATACTCCAACACTGCAACAGATGCTGTCTGGTGAACGAAACAATTTTTCAAAAGAGGTTCGTGACGTGACGAAATCCTTTGTAAGTTCGCACGAAACTCGAAACAAAAACAGGCGAGGACTTCAATAGAGCCAGACAAGCGTGAGCAAGCGCGTGAGCAAAGCAAGTAATCAAGAAAGTCAACAAGCAAGCTACTAACCGGTCAGGAAAGCAAGCATCCATCCACCTAACCTTCCACTCATCCACCCAAACACCCACCCAAACACCCACCCAACCATCCACCCAACCATCCACCCACCCAACCACCTATCCACCCACCCAACCATCCACCCACCCAATCACCTATCCACCCAACCATCCACCCACCTATCCACCCAACAAAGCAAGCAAGCAGAAGCCGCGCACGAGGGCGTGTCCCCCTGGCGGCTGTGACCTTGACACCGAGCGCCTCACGACTCTCATTCATAGAACTGGACCAGGACACACGAGGGAGGGGAGAAGGGGGGAAGGGGGAGAGAGAGAGAGGGAGAGAGGGAGAGGGAGAGGAATAGGGAGAGGAAGGGGTAGATAGGAAGGGGAGGGGGAGGGAGGAAGGAGGGGAAAGAGGGAGGGGGAAGGGAGAGGGGAGGGGGAAAAGGGAAGGAGGGAGGGAATGCTGGAAGGGGAAGGGAAGGAGGGAGAGGGAAGGGAGGGAGGGTGGGGAAGGAAAGAGGGGGGGTGGGAGGGGAAATGAAGGACGGAGGGAGGGAAAGGAACGAAGGAAGGAGGAAAGGTAGAAGGGTTGAAGGGAGGGAAGGAAGAGAGAAAGAAAGCGTGAGAGAAAGAGGGAATTAGTAGGAGGAAGAGGGAGGAAGACAGAGGGAGAGAGGAGAGAAAGAGAGGTGGGATAGAACGATTACGGGAAAGGGCAGAGAAGAGGAGAGGCGAAGAAGGAGAGAGAATAGGTGAAAGACGTCGAGAAGAAGGAGAGAGCTGAGAGACACGTAGATGATGCAGGGAGGGTGTAAGTGACGTGGAAAGGAATTAGGAAGAAGGGGATAACATGAGGAATAGAGAAAGGGGAGAAGGAGAAGGAAGGGAGGGAAAGTTTCGTCCATACAGGTGTTTTTTTTTTTTTTTCTCTTCTTCTCCCTTTTTCTATTCTGTTACTGATACATATTGTTTTTCTTTTCTTTCCTTCATGTAGTTTTCTTAAGCAAAAACAATCCCCATACACACATAGAAACACAATCAAATACACACATACATACATACATACATACATACACACACACACACACACACACGCACATACACACACACGTACACACACACACACACACACACACACACACACACACACACACACACATTAGACGAAATCCCTCTTGTGTGTACATTAGTATTGCAGTTCATATCGATTCATGAAAATGCTTCTCAGGAACCACACATTCCTTTGAGTTTTCGTCCATAATTGACTTCCGCCAATTACAGATCAACCGAAATTATAATCCAAGGAAAAGCTGCTTGCAAAAGACTAAAACTGTGCATTCGCAAATTAACACCGTAAATTGCACAGTCACCATTACCAGCACTCTGCCAGGTACGTGCTAATCGCGGTGATGACGTTGTGCTGATGATGATGGTAATGGTTATCGTTGTAGTGATCGTAGTGATCAAATAGTTATGATAATAATAATAATAATAATAATAATAGCAATAAGAGTAATGGTAATAATAATGACAATAATAGTAATGGTAATAGTAATAATAGCAATAATAGTAATGATAATAATAATGATGATGATGGTGTTAACGAAACATTAATAATAATAGTAACAATAACATCAAGAACAACAACACCGTCACTAATAATAATAACAAAAACAACAACAACAATAATGATCTTGACCCCAAAAAGGAATACAAGAAATAAAAAGACAAAACACGAAAGACACCACCAACACCAACAACACTAATAAGAACACTAATATAAAAATACTAATAATGACCCCAAAAAAGGAACACCAGAAAAAAAAAACAAAAAAAAAACGAAGAGACGAAACAGCCATGTTATGCCCTGGAGTCACGTGACCAAACACGAAGCAGGACCGGGGGGTGGGGGGGCAGCAACGAACAAACAAACAACATACAAGTCCGCTAGCCACAAACAAACAAACAGCGGGGACTAAAACCACACACAAACAACATCCAAGACGGAGTGTACGAGAAGGTGGACGAAGGGTGGAAGAAGGATGGAAGGGTGGATGGGTGGACGGAGGAAGAGGAGGGTGGAAGGGTGGACAGAGTGGAAGAGTAGACGAAGGGAAGGGAGGAGAGACGGAGGGTGGAAGGGTGGACGAAGGGGGGACAAAGAGTGGAAGGGTGGACAAAAGGAGGGTAGAAGAGACGGAGGGTGGAAGGGTGGATGGAGGAAGGTGGAGATCGGGTGGAAGTCTGTGGATTCGGCGAGAAGAGAGAGAGAAGGCAGAGGGGGGAGGAAGAAAGGGGAGGAAGAGGAAGAAGAAAAGGAGAAGGGGGAGGAAGAAGAGGAGGAGAAGGAGGAGGAGGAGGAGGAGGAGAGGAGAGGAGGAGGAGGAGAAGGGGGAGGAAGAGAAGGAGGAAGGAGGAGGAGAAGGAGAAGGGGGAGGAAGAGGAGGAGGAAAAAGAGGAGGAGAAGGGGGAGGAAGAGGAGGAAGAGGAGGAGAAAGAGGAGGAGGAGGAGGAGGAGGAGGAGGAGGAGGAGGAAGAGGAGGAGGAAAGGAGGAGGAAAAGGAGGAGGAAAAGGAGGAGGAGGAGGAGGAGGAGGAGGAGGAGGAGGAGGAGGAGGACGAGGCCGGGGCGAGGCGTCGGGAGGAGGTCAGTCACTCGGCCGCAGTACCAGTGTTCGCCCCAAGCACACGCCGGCCTTGGTCCGCCGCTTACGCCAACGAGCCAACCTCTGGCTACCCCCTCATACCCTTACCCCCACCCCCAATGCCTCCCCCAACATCCTGCCCCCACTTCAGATACCCCCACCCGTCTGCTATCCTACCTGATTTTCTGTCCCTCTTCTTAGCACCTTCTTCTCCTATCCTTCTCCTCGCCCCTCTACCCCTTCCCTTCATCTATCCTTTGCCCCTCTATCCTGAACTTCCCCTACCCCTCAACCTCTTCCCCTCCCCCACTTCCTGTCCTCCTACTTCCCCCTCACCCCTACCCCTCGCCCTCCACCCCTTCCGCTTCCCCACCTTCTGTCCTTCTGTTCCCCTCCACCCACCTCTCACCTATCCCCCTTCCTCACCCATCCACCCACCTCCTACCTCACCCCCTTCCCCACCCACCCACCCACCCACCCACCTCCCACCTCACCCCCTTCCCCACACCCCCAACGCTTGTCTTAACACACCCACCTCCAAGCCAGTTCTTGATGAAATAAAAAAAACAAAACAAAGAGCCTATTTTTTCTTCTTCTTCAGTGGCTGCTTCAATTCGTTAAGAATTGAATAAAAATGCAGAGTCAGAAATATTCACGACCTTCCTGGAATATTTTTTTATTGCTGTCGATTGATTTGTTATTATCCAGAAAAGGGGAATTGATTTAAATGCAAAGACATAGGGTGCTTAAAACGAATACATAAAACATCTCGAATAAACGGGAAATTAAAAGTGTGAGAGAGACACAGACACAGTCAGACATAAACAGTCATACACATACATACAAACATACACACACACACAGAATCTAGAGAGACAAACAGACAAGGAGGAGGAGTAAGAGACGAAAAAAAAAAAAATGTATCTCACGCTGCCAGCCACTTTCGAGAGGGACACAGCATGCATTAGCTTCGCGGAGTTGAATGTTAAGGACACCCGAAGGCGGAGTAAGATACCTGGTTATCTAATCAACCTGCGCCCCCCCCCCTCTCTCTCTCTCCCTCTCTCTCTATTTCTGTCTTTCTCTGTCTTTCTTTTTCTATTTCTCCTTTTCTCTTTCTCTCGTCCTTGCTCTCTATCTCTTTCTCTTTGCTCAGTCTCTTTCGCTTTCCCTCCCCCCCCCCCCTCTCTCTCTCTCTCTCTCTCTCTCTCTCTCTCTCTCTCTCTCTCTCTCTCTCTCTCTCTCTCTCTCTCTCTCTCTCTCTCCTACCCAGCCTCTTAATTTCTCTCCCTCCCCTTTTATCATTATTTTCTTACCTTTTTCCGCTCCTCCTATTCTTTCATCTCCTTTCTTCCCTAACGCCCCCTCTCCGTTCCCCAACCTCCTTGCTACCCCCCCCCCTTCTGCCCCATCCCTACCCCCCCCCCCCCTTCTTTTCCCTCTTTATCCCTTCCCACATTTTCCCTCTTTATTCCACAAATTCTACTCTCCTTTCTTATCCACCTCTCCCTACTATTCCTTCTTTCTATAACCTTTCTCATATTTCCCCTCCCCCTCTCTCCCTACCCCCTTCCTCTCTCTTCCTTCCCTTCTCCTAACTCCTTCCCTCTCCCCCTACCCCCTACCCCCTTCCTCCTTCCTCCTCCCCCCTCCCAGCGCCGGAAGTGGTCGCCTCCCCCTCCCCCCTCCTCGGGCTCTCGGCCGCACTTGCCAGGCTCAAGCATCACGTCTGTTATCTTGCACGTATTCCTACTCTCTCTCTCTCTCTCTCTCTCTCTCTCTCTCTCTTTCCTTTCTCTTTCTATATCTCTTTCTCTCTATCTATCTATCTATCTCTCCCTTTCCCTCTCTCTCTTTATCTCTTTATTTTTTCTCTTTTTCTCATCTCTTTCTCTTGCTCTTTCTCTTACTTTATTTTTCCCTTTTCTCTCTCTTTTTCGTTTGCTATCTTTTCGTTCATTCATTGATTCGTTTGCTGTTCCTTTTGTTTGCTCATTCATTTTTTGTTCATTCGCTCGCTCAGTCACTCACTCATTCATTCATTTACTTATTCACTCAGCCAGTCACTCACTCATTCTCTCGTTCAACTTATCAATGCCAGTTTTCGCCTCTTTCTTTCTCTATTTATCTCTCTCTCACTCTCTTTCATTCTTTCACTCTTTCACTCTTTCAAACTTTCACTCTTTCACTCTTTCACTCTCTTACTCTTTCATTCTTACTCTCCCACTCACTCACTCACTCTCTCACTCACTCTCACACTCACTCTCACACTCACTCACTCTCTCCCTTTCCCTCTCAATCCTTGGCACTCTACAGGCCAATCCTCAAATCGCGACACCTCCCGACTGCCACTTCAGTTCGCCGCCGTCCGTCACCGTAAAGATCTCCAAACTCTCACTTCCCTCCCCCTCCATCCCCTCTCCACCCCCTTCCCCCGCTCTCTCCCATTCTATTCCCCTCCCCCTACACCCCTCCACTTCTCCCCCTCCAACCCCATTCTTTCCACCTTCCCCCCCACCATCCCCTATTCCCCCCACCATCCCCTATTCCCTCCCCCTCCCCTTCCATCCCCAATCCAGTCCCCTCCCCCTCCACACCCTCGCTCCCACTTGTGACATCACATCGCGGCTGCTGAAGATCGGATAGAATATATCAGCCAATTTAGGCATAATTGGCAAAGTAAAAGCAGAGGGTAGGGGGGGAGAGGGGGTGGTAGAAGGGGGGGGGGGTGAACGGTAAGGGCAGGAGGCACGGAGGGGGAAAGGGAGGGAGGGAGGAAGGAGTAAGAAGAGGAAGAGGAGGAGGAGGAGGAGAAGAGGGGGAGGGGAAGGAGGAGGGGAAGGAGGAGGAGAAGGAAGAGGAGGAGAAGAGGAGGAGGAGAATGAGGGGGATGGGGGAGGAGGAGGAGGAGAAAGAACAGGAAGAAGAAAAAAAATAAGAAAAAGAAAAAGAGGAAGAATTAAAGAAAGAGAAGAAAATGTTAATGATGGGAAGAAGAAAATGAGAAGAAAAGAAGGCGAGAAAGATCACGAAGAAGAAGAAGAACTAGAATGAGGCGGAGGGGGGGGGGGGGGATGTTCATGGCGAAGATGAGGTACTTCGCTATGATTAAGCCAAAGCCTCGAGCAGCCATCCGCACAACGCCATCCTTGTCGAGGTCTTAAGGAGCGAGAGAGTAAACCGAGAACTTAAATACTTCTAATAAGCAAGACTTTTTTCCCCATAAATCGCGGGTGAGGATCCCCCCCCCCCCCCTCCATAAATCGCGGGTCGGGATTACTTCTTGCGGGTTCAAAGTGAAGTGATTTTAGTTTCAGTTCTCGCTCTTGAGGCTGTCGAGGTGTCCGAATGGGTGCTCTGTGGCGAGGACTGTGCTCATTTTGGGTAATTAGGGGTTTAATGTTTGTGTGGATGTGGAGAAATAAACAGTATACGATACGCTTGTATGTGTGTATGTATGTGGGGGGGGGGGGGGGGTCGTGCGTGCGAGCGAGTGTGTGATCCACATACACACAAAAAAAAAAAACTCCAGCACACACAGATACATTCACATACACATATATATGTAAACGAAACCCCAGATGCTAAAAACTATCCCATCTTTAATACCTCATTGCTACAGGAGCTCCCATTCCCCTATACCCCCCCCCCCCTCCCCCACAGACTATCACGAGGAGCAAATGCGTTTAAAAGTATCGGCGCGTCGGGGCGGCCATTAGGCACTAAGTGGCGAAGCTGTGACCGCGATCAGCACATTTGGCACCATTCCCTCGCCAGCGTTTCTTGTCCGTGGCACTGTCTGACGCCGCAAAGGACAGGCCGGTGCCAAGAAGAGGCCCCGAGGCTAATGGAAGGAAAGAAGGTGCCGGCTTTTAGCGCTAAATGTTAAAATTTACCCGGGCGGATTAATGCACGCGAGGCTGATTCACTGCAAGCACACACACGCAGATACATGCACATATGCACGCACCCGCTTGGACAGGTAGAAAAACACACTTACAGAGACGTGTATGTGTCACATGGACGAGAGGGAGGGAGGGAGAAGATAGGAAGAAGAAGAGGAAAGGGAAAGGGAGGGGGGAGAAAGAGGAGAGAAAAGGAGAAAGAGAAAGGGAGGGAGGGGGGAAGGGGGGGAGAGGGAGGGAGAGGGAGAGGGAGAGGGAGAGAGAGGGAGAGAGAGGGAGAGGGAGAGAGAGAGAGAGAGAGAGAGAGAGAGATAGAGAGAGAGAGAGATCCCCTTCGGCCGCGGCGCGAACGAGCAACTCTCCCGAGGCAATGCACACATCACAGCCTATCGATTAAAACAAATCCGGCCAACAACGCTGACGCCGAACAAAAACATCGGTTGCTTTGTCAACCTCACCTGCCGCGGGGATTTTATCCTCGACCCTCTCCCCCTCCGTCCCTCGCTCCCCATTCCCCATCTTCTATCCTGGACCGTCTCCCCTTCTCTCCCTCGATCCCCATTCCCCCTCTTCCTCTGTCCCTCTCTCCCCATTCCGCTTTCTCCTTCTCTATCTTCCTCTCCATCGTCTTCATCCTATCCCCATCTCTTCCTCTCCACCTTCTCCTTTCTCCAACTCCTTATCTCCCCCCTTCCTCCCCTCTCCACCTTCCCTCCCCTCCCTTCCTAACCTCTCCCCTTTCTACCCTCTCCCCTTTCTACCCTCTACCCCCCCTCTCTACCCTTCCCCCTCCCCCGCTCCTTCGGCCTCGTGGGGCAGCAGGTGCGGGACAGGTGGTCCTTGAGGAGCAGGGCAGGACACGTTCCTCTCGCACGCGGTTCTCGAGCTGTGTAATTCGTTGTCCTTCTGACGGAGTGAGGAAGGGGAGGGGCGGAGGAGGAGGAAGAAAGGAAGTGTGTGAGGGAGGGAGAAAGGGCATGGGCAAGGAGGAAGGGAGGGAGGGAGGAGGAAGGGAAAGAGGGAGGGAGGAGGAAGTAAGGGGGAAGGGGGATAGGCATGGAGCGAGGATAGGAAGGGAGGGGGAAGGGGAGAGGGACGGGGAAGGGGGAAAGAAGGGAGTGAGGGAGATGAGGGATGTGGAGGGAAAGGGGGGCGGTGAGGAGGAAGAGAGGGATGGAAGGATGTATGGAAAGATGGATGGATGGATATAGGAAATAAAGAACGGACGGAGGGAGGCAGAGGAGGAAAGGGTGGAGGGTGGAAATTGCTGGGGGGGGGGGGGGTACGGAGAGGGGAGAGGGGAGAGGGGAGAGAGAGAGAGAGAGAGAGAGAGAGAGAGAGAGAAAGAGAAAGAGAGAGAGAGAGAGAGAGAGAGAGAGAAAGAAAGAGAAAGCGAAAGATAAAGCAAGAGCAAGAGAAACAGAAAGAAACAGTAAGACCAATACCAACAGCAAGAGAAAGACATCCAGACAGGCAGCCAGAGAGAAGCAGCCTCCCCAAACAAAGAGCAGATCTCGCCTCTGCCACCTTGCTCTTCCACGACGACGCAGCTCCTCGTAACCAACGAAGCGAGAAACTCTCTCCGCAGACCAGACACGAAATAGCAAATAATACACTAAACAAAAACGCAAAATGGAAATGAGAACGCTTCTCGAAATCAAATAAACGGCTTAAGAGAAATGAAAATACAGAGAAAATTACAGATCAAATATAGTGAAATATGAAAAAGGCAGTAGTGATAAGAATAATGGCGATGGTGATGATGGTGATGGTGTTGGTGATGGTGATGGTGATGGTGATGGTGATGGTGATGATGATGATGATGATGATGATGATGATGATGATGATGATGATGATGATGATGATGATGATGATGATGGTGATGGTGATGATGGTGGTGATGATAATGACGACGACGACGAGGATAGTGATACAGATGTCGAGGCAAATCCACTGGACCAAATTATCCACAGAACACGACTCGACCAACACGCAAAACGGACGAACGGACGAACGGACGCCGGACTGACGTTCCTTCCCTCGCGGTTGCGCCGCTAGCCAAGTCCCTCCTTGACTCTACCTTCGCTGGTGAGAGCGAGGAAGGGGGAGGGAGAGAAAGAGACAAAGAGAGAGAGAGAGAGAGAGAGAGAGAGAGAGAGAGAGAGAGAGAGAGAGAGAGAGAGAGAGAACAGAGAGAAATGGAGAGAGAAAACAGACAGAAAGGCAAAGAAAAACAATTTAAAAAAAAAGGACAAAAGAAAGCGAACGAAATCAAACCAACAATCTACAGAGAAGAGAGACCCGGCGAGACGCCCACGCCCTCTCCCTCCGCTCTTACCGCCGGGCGTCCGTGGGCGTGCAGACCCCTCGTCCGCGCTCTGGCTGCCATCACGGACCCTTCACTCGCCTGTCACCCCGTCCTCCTCCATCACTCCATCGCTCCCTCACGCCCACGACCCGGGCGTGAGGGATCTACAGAGAAGAGAGACCCGGCGAGACGCCCACGCCCTCTCCCTCCGCTCTTACCGCCGGGCGTCCGTGGGCGTGCAGACCCCTCGTCCGCGCTCTGGCTGCCATCACGGACCCTTCACTCGCCTGTCACCCCGTCCTCCTCCATCACTCCATCGCTCCCTCACGCCCACGACCCGGGCCTGGGACGCTGGGGCCGCCCTCGGATTCGGCGAATGGTCACCGGTGGTTCTCTCTCTTTCTCTTTTCTCTTTCTCTTTTCTCTTTCTCTTTTCTCTTTCTCTTTTCTCTTTCTCTTTTCTCTTTCTCTTTTCTCTTTCTCTTTTCTCTTTCTCTATTACTCTTTCTCTCTCTCTAATAATAATAATAGTAATAATAATAAAAACAATAATAATAATAATAATAATAATAATAATAATAATAATAATAATAATAATAATAATAATAATGATGATAATAATAATAATAATAATAACAGTAATAACAGTAACAATAATAGTAATACTAATAATTATAATAATAATAATTTTAATATTAACAATAACAATACTAATAATGATAATAACAATCCCATTCGCATTTTTCCCATAAGCGAAGACAGCGACTTCCTGACGCCCAGAGACACAGACACCGCGACGTCAGCGAGCCCGGGCGAGGTCGGCAAGCAAGCACGCTGGGACTCGGGAGATCAGCGTCAGGAGCCGAGGAGATGCTGACGTCGGCGGGAGGTCGGTTGGTGGCCGAGACGCTGACGCTGTGGTGGGCTGTAAGACATTTCTTCTTCTTCTTCTTCTTATCTTTCTTCTGTTCTTTTTCTTCTTGTTTTTCTTTTTCTTGTTGTTGTTCTTTTTGTTCTTCTCCTTTTCCTTTTCATCGTTTTCTTTCTCCTACTTTCTTTTTATTATTGTTTTTTTTTTTTTTTCATCTACTTCTTGTTCTTGTTCTTCTACCTTTTCCTCCCTTTCTTTCTCCTTCTTCCTCTTTTTTTTCTTTCTTTTTCTTGTCTCTCTTTTTTGTATTTGTTTGTCGTTTTGTGTATAACAAGCGAGGGAGTGCGTGCGTATCAGCTTGTGTAAATGGTATCCGTGGCATCACTTAGCGATCTTCCATATATTTAAAAGCACCACCGGTTGCAACATCAATATTTCTGCAACGTGACCCTCCCCCGCCTCCCCCAGTCCACTTGATAACTCTTCTCCCCTTCTCCCCTTCTCCTCTTCTCTCCTCCTCTTCTTCTTCTTCCTGTTCCTATTCTTCTTCTCTTCTCGTCTTTCTTCTTCTTCCCCCCTCCTCCTCCTCTTCCACCTTTTATCTCTCCCTTTGTCCCCTTCCTCTTCTTCTCCCATTCCCACATCTGCTTCTCTTCCACCCCCCTCCCACCACTTTTCCTTGAAATCCCCCTTCCCCCTTCTCCGCCCCCCCCCCCCCCTGGCGGCGTGGCCTGCGGCAGCCCCGGCAGGGAGGCAGACGCGCCCAAGCACCGCGGAGATGCCCAGGTGAGATACCCAGTTCACTCTCGTTGAAATGTTGCAGATCACGGGGTCTTACCGCAACAATGCCCGGAGTCGCGCCCATGTTTACCCCCGCACCTTCCTTCCCCCTCTTCTTCCTCCACGCCCTTCCTTTGCCTCTTTCCTCCTTGCCCTTTCCTCCATTCTCACTCTTCCTGTTCCATGCCTCGTCCTATACTCCTTTCCCCTTGTGCTTCGTCTCTACTTCCATTTCTTTCTTCTCTTCCTTTCTCTCAACTCCCCTCTCCTCTTCTTCCTTTCTTTTCCTTCCTTTCCTCTCCCTTTCCCTCGTCCTCCATTCTCCTTTGTCCTCCCTCTCTTCCCTTCCTTCTCCCCTCGTCCTCCCTTCCCTTACCTCACCTCTTTTCCTCCACCCCCCTCCCTTTTCCTCCTTACCCCTCCTCCCTCCCTCTCTCACCTTCTTACCTCTTTCACCTTCCCTCTTGCTCCACTCTCCTCCTCCCTACCCCTCTCACCCCTCCTCCCTCTCTCCCCCTCTTCCCTCGTTCTCCACTCCCCTCCCTCTTCCTCCTTTCCCCTCCCTCTCCAACCCCACCCCCCTCCCCCCACACGAAGGACTTCCTCAAGGCCACAGCAGCGTCATGCGAGTTCTTCTCAGGGAGTGACAAGAAGAATGCCCATATGTCTATCATCCTGTTCTTTTTAACAATGTCAAGTTTACTGTTTTCGGTTCCATTAGTTTGATTGTTGTTTTATTTTCTTTCAATTTTTCTCTTTTTCCTTTCGTTCAATTTCCTTTATTTTGATTTCTTTGATTTTTTTTTTTTTTTTTAACTTTCTTTACCTTTCTTTTTGTATTTGAAGTAGATTTTCATTTTTTTTTTATTTTATTTTTTTTTTTTTTTTTACAATTTTGCTTATTGTGTTTGATTTGAATTATTTTCCTTATTATGTTTTATCTATATTTCCCTCAAGGCCACAGCAGCGTCATGCGAGTTCTTCTCAGGGAGTGACAAGAAGAATGCCCATATGTTAAATCAAGTTAATCTTGAGGCTTCTGAGCTTGCAAGACTATAACACAATGCTTGCCTAAGTTCGTGAGAGCGTATTATCATCAATGCAAGTTGCAAATGAAATAAAGGGAAAGATAAAAGGAAATGAAAAGAGTCGAGATTAAACCAATACAAGAGACAAAAAAAAACACGTTTTCAGACAGATGTGAAATTGACAGCTGAACATTAAGAATAACGAAACAGATACAAACAAGCAAACAAACAATTGGATCCAAGCAATAAGTCACCTACGCTTTCACATGATTATTATTATTATTATTATCATTATCGTTTTCATTATTAGTATCGTCA
Organism: Penaeus chinensis; assembly: GCF_019202785.1. Lineage (NCBI taxonomy): Eukaryota > Metazoa > Arthropoda > Malacostraca > Decapoda > Penaeidae > Penaeus > Penaeus chinensis. The sequence goes on along the minus strand of NC_061828.1, from coordinate 1,514,356 downwards.
TTTTTAGCATTAGCATTATTGTTATCATTATCATCATTATTATCATTAGTATTAGCATTATTGTTATTATCATCATCATTATTATCATTAGTATTATTATCATCATTATCATTATCATTATTGTTATTACTATCATCATCATTACCATTATCATTATTATTGTCATTGTTATTATCATCATTGTTATCATTATCATTATTGTTATCAACGTCATTATTGTTACCATTATCATTATTATTATTATCATCATCATCATTATCATTATTGTTATTATTATTGTCATTATCATTATTATTATCATCATTATCATTATCGTTATTATCATCATCATTATTATCATTATCATCATTATCATTATTGCTATTATTAACATCATTATCATTATTGTTATCATCATTATTATTATCATTATTGTTATTATTATCATCATTATTATCATTATCATTATCATTATCATTATTATTATTATTATCATTATCATTATCATTATTGTTATTATCATCATTATCATTATTGTTATTATCATTATTATCATTATCATTGCTATTATTATCATCATTAGCATTATTGTTATTATCATCACCATTATTATCATTATCATTATTGTTATTATTATCATTATTATCATTATTATTATCATTATCATTATTATCATTATCATTATCATTATTGTTATTATCATTATTATCATTATCATTATTGTTATTATCATCATCTTTTTTATCATTATCATTAATGTTATTATCATTATCATCATTATCAATATTGTTATCATTATTGTCATTATTATGATCATTATTATCATTATCATTAATGTTATTATTATCATTATCATCATTATCAATATTGTTATCATTATCATAATCATAATCATTATCATTATTGTTATCACCATTATTATCATTCATTATTGTTATCATCATCATCACAATTATCATTATCATTACACAGTCACATACGCTTTCACATTTACGAAACACGAGACACAAACGAAATAAAACGAAGAAAAGAAAAACATGTTTGGTTCTAAACACCCTTACTCCCGTTTTTTTCTTATATTTGAATATACAAATAAATAAAAAGAGAAAACACTCATAAAAAAAAATACAAAAATTATTCAACACATTCACAGCTACTGGATATAAGTAAATAAATGAATATATAGACGAAAAACACACACACACACAAAAATAAAGACAGTTGCTTTTAAACACACATTCTCTGACGAAGGATAAACAAATGTATTCAAATAAATACATGAACTGCCTCTTACACAGATACTAGAAAGGGGAGAATAAAACAGATAGTGATAATAACTAAAATAGTAATAAATACGAAAACCAGACACAAACACTCAACAAAAAATAACTGCCTTTCACACATTCACAGCTGCTCCTTAATAGGAAAAACGGAAAAAAAATACACACGCACACACACACACACACACACACAAACACACACACACACACGCACACACACACACGAGGAAAATCCGCCCAAAACCACACCATTCTCCCCAACATTCCTGCCCCGTCCGCGAGTCGCCTCACGACCCGAGCTAGGAATCCGCGCAGGTTTCTCGACAGTCCAAATAAGAGTGACATTGCACCGGTCCGTATGCAAGGTTGCGGGCTGAGGGTTTTGCGACATTCCACCGGCGTCCGACCATCCCCCGTGCATGGATATGAGGCTGAAATCAATCGGCGTGTGGCCTGGATTTGCATGACGAAGTATCGCAGTGTGAGAACAGATTTTTTTTTTTTTTTTTAAGATGCGAGAGGAAGAGAGTAAGAGGGAGTGAGAGAGAGAAAGAGTTGTAAGAGTGAGAGTAAGATTTGCAAGGGTGAGAGAGTAGGAGGCGAGGAATAGAGTGAGTAAGCCGCGAGGAACAGAGTAAGGAGAAAGAAGGGATTGTAAGGGTGAGAGAGTAAGAGGCGAGGAACAGAGTAAGGGTGAGAGAGAGAATGTGGTAAGGATGACGGTGTACGAGCTACTAAGATGATCGAGAATTAGTGGTAACGATCCGCGCGAGTTGCGAGGGTGAACGAGTGAGAGCCGAAAGAGTGAGCGAGTAAGAGAGCTCATGTTAGACGAGTAAGAGCCACAGGATGAGCGAGTAAGAGCTATAAGTATAAAACAAGGGATAAAATGTTTAATGTTAATGGTGATAAAAAAGACACAAGGTACTTCACACTCATCCAAAGACTGCTGTGAAAATACGGGTTAGGAATAGGAGGGAGGGAGGGAGGGAGGGAGAGAGGAGGGAAATGAAGAGGGAGAGGTGGAGGGGGAGGGAGGGAGGGAGGGAGGGAGGGAGATGAAGAGGGAGAAGAGGGGGGAGATGAAGAGGGAGAGGTGGAGGGGGAGGGAGAGAGGGAGGGAGGGAGGGAGGGAGGGAGGAAGGGGGAGGGAGGGAGGGAGAGAGAGAGAGAAAGAGAGACAGAGGGAGAGGAAAAAGAAAGAAAGAGTAGAAGCAGGAATAAAGAAAAAAAAAAAACGACTTTCTTTCCCATTCATTAAAACATATCGCGTTTTTTTTTTTTGTTTTTTTTTTTTCACGACAGAATACGCGAGTGAGACGTCCTTTATAGGCCTATAAAAGGGGGATTACAGGTGCGAAAGGTAAGTAGGCCTTCGAGCGCGGCGGCTTCTCAAAGACCATTATCTGTTATTTCGTCGTCTATGTCTATCATTACCTTTTTCTTTTCTTCTTTTCTCTTTTTTTCTTTTTAAACATTTTCCTTTTCTTTTCCTTTTTTTTTCTTTTCTCTTTGTTTTCTTTTTTGTTGTGTCATCTTCGTAATTCTGTAAAGGTGGTCTCCTGGGTTCTTCATTCTCTCTTTTATTTCCTTTCATTCCGTTATTCCTTCTTTTTCTCTTTCTCTTTTTTTCTCTTTCTTTCTTTCATTCTCTCTTTCATTTCCTTTTATTCTATCATATTCTATTTTATTCCTTCCCATTCTTACTGATTTTTTTTCTCTTTCTCTTTCTCTTTCTTTCTTTCTTCTCTCATTCTCTCTTTCTTTCTTTCTTTCTTTCTTTCTTTCTCTTTTCTTTCTCTCTCTTTCTCTGTCCTAGTCCATACATACAAGTACACACAAGGTCAGCCCTCATGTTCGCCTTGTCTCGGCTGACACTTGACGGCTGCCAATATCAGCTGACAGGATCTATGTCAATCTGTCAGTTGATTCCGTTTCCTTTTTCTCTCTGCTCTCTGCCCTCCTACCCACATATCTTTCTCGCTCTCTTCCTTTTTCGCTTCCTCTTTTACTTTCTTTTACTCTCCCTCTCCCTCTTTCTCCTTCTCTCACTTTTTATCTTTCTCTTTATCTCCCTCTCCCTCTCCACTCTCTCCCTCCCTCTCTCGCTCCCTCTCCCTCCCACTGCCCCTCCCTTTCCCTCTCTCTCCCTCTCTCTCCCTCTCCCTCCCTCTCCCTCCCTTTCCCTCCCTTTCCCTCCCTCTCCCTCTCTCCCTCTTTCTCCCTTTCCCTTCCTCTCTTTATATATGTGTGTGTGTCTGTGTGTATGTGTGTGTGTGTGTGTGTGCGTGTGTGTGTTTGTGTGTGTGTGTGTGTGTGTGTGTGTGTGTGTGTGTGTGTGTGTGTGTGTGTGTGTGTGTGTGTGTGTGTGTGTGCGTGTATATATGCAAAAAAAAAAATAATAATAAAGATAAAAAAAAATAATGATATAATAATAATAATAATAATAATAATAATAATAATAATAATAATAATAATAATAATAACGATAATAACAAAAATCATCATCATCATCATCATCACTGGCAATAATTATGACAACAAAAAAATATATAAATAAAAACATACCAATCTTCATAATGACACTAATAATGTCGACAATGAAACTGACAACAGCCCACCCCAGCCTGCGGCCACAACAAGACCCCGACAACACCAGTTTATCAACACCTCCAACTATGCCACAAAGGGAGGCCGACAGGGAGAGGGAGAGGAAGAGGGGGAGGGAGAGGGAGAGGGAGAGGGAGAGGGAGAGGGAGAGGGAGAGGGGGAAGTGGAGGGGACGGGGGAGGGGAAGGGAGAGGGAGAGGGGGAGGGGGAGGGAGAGGGGGAGGGAGAAAGGGAAGGGAAAGGAGGAGAGAGGGAGGGAGGAGAGGGAGAGGGATATGG
>NC_061828.1:1478946-1505108 GCF_019202785.1 Penaeus chinensis | reverse complement strand
TCCCTCTCCATTGCTTCTTCCTTTCATCTTCGTGTATATACCCCGTGTCGGCGCCGCGTGTGCTGAATCCTCCGCCGGGCGCTTCCCAAACGGCGGCGTGTTGCGTGCGCCTCGGGGCAGACTCGTGGCTCTCTTGCTCCCCAACTCCCTCTTTGGGGCTGAGAGGCTGCCATGGGGGGGGGGGGTTCCTGATGCTCGTCCTGTTGCGTCGTTGCATCAGGCAATCGTTTATCTCGTAAGTATGGTCTTCAGAGGGTCGACTCGATCTTTCCGGCGCGGGCGAAATCATTGTGTTTGTCCGCCTTTCGTGTCTTTGTCGGTGGAGTTTCATCTCTCTTTTATTTACTGTTGGCTTGTTCGCTCTTTTTCTTCTCGTTCGTCATCGTCATTTGTTCTCTCTTCGTCCTTCGCTACCATCACCTTTTTTCTTTCACTCCTTGATGAAAACGAAACCCAATAAAGTGCACACAACGATGAAAAGAAACGCTGTCACAGTGTGAATAAGAACGTAACATGCGAACTGCATTTCCTATGACCATCTTCCATCATTTTATCTCTCTCCATCACTCATCCCTACCAATTCCCACTCTCACCATCACTCATCCTCACCATTATCTCCCTCACTCACCACTCTCACTCTCACCCACTCACCTCCACCCTTCTTTCCCTCACCCACCTCTTCCTTCCTCCCTCCCTCACCCCGCCCTCCTCTCCCCATCGTCTCTCGCCCACTCACCCCCTCCTCTCCCCCAGGTGTACCAGGTGGCCTACGTCATCGTGAAGAGCGCCGTGTCCCCTCGTCCGGGCAACTGGATCCTTGAGCGGTCTCTGGACGGCCGTCGCTTCGAGCCCTGGCAGTACTACGCCCTCACCGACGCCGAGTGCCTGTCCTTCTACGGCGTCCAGCCCACCCGCGGACGTCCCTCGTACGCCACCGACACGCAGGTCATCTGTACCTCCTACTTCTCCAGGCTGAACCCACTCGAGGGCGGCGAGGTGAGACGAGGGAACCGCTCCTCGCGTGGCCCGATGCTTTTTTTTTTTATCGTGCTCTTTTCTTCTTGTTATTCTTGTTGTTCTACTTTTTTATTCTTCTTCATATTTACATTCTTCTTTGTCTTCCTCTTCTTCTACTGCTACTACTCTTTTCCTTCTTTTCCTCCTCTTTCTTTTTCTAGTTTTTCCCCCCTTCTTCTCCTCATCGCATGTTCTGTGATGGGGAGGGGGGGGGGGGAGGTGCATGTAGCATGGGGCATTTTGGTGGTGGGAGTGGGGGGGGGAGAGGAGGGGAGGAGGTTCGTGAGTCGAATCTCTCGTGCTTGAGGTTCGTCTGCGAGTCGCCTCTCCTTTCCGGGAACCAATTGACGCATAAAGGCCTAAGGACGTCGTTCCAAAGGCCCCGCGCCAGGCTCCCCGCGGCCGCGCCTCCGCCTAGTCGCGTGCGAAGCCCCCTTAACCTCCGCGCCCTTTGCAGGTCCACACCTCCCTCGTGAACGGCCGCCCGGGCTCCGCCGGACCCTCGGAGGCCCTCAGGCAGTTCACGGAGGCTCGCTACGTCCGCCTGCGCCTCCAGAAGATCCGCACGCTCCACGGGGACCTCCAGGGGCGCTCCTCGCAGACAGACGCCTCCGTCACCAAGTGAGTGGCCAGCGGGCGTCCTCTCCGGCGCCGCCTGCAGGTAGTGCGCGGGCGGCGCTGGGGGGTGGGGGGGTTAGGTCGCAATTGCTTTCACTTTCTCTTCGGCCAAATGCTTGAGGGAATGAGTTTGTGTTTGTGCCAGAATTCCTGTCATGGTTTATACTATTTTGTTTTAAGCGGAATTTATGGCTCTTGAATACAATTGCGGTCGCCGCGAGAGAGCATTTCGCTGGCATCTCAGAATGAGCAATTCATTCACATTTCTCTCCCTTTTTATGCCTTCCATTCACCTCACAACCCGAATAACCCTCTTGTTATCTTGCCACTCGCCCTTTTCCCAAAGACCTTTTTTCTCACCCGCTTCAAACGCATCAAACCTCTAAACCCGTGCCGCTTCACAGGCGGTATTTCTACTCCATCAAGGACATCAGCATCGGCGGGCAGTGCGTGTGCCACGGACACGCCGGCAACTGCATTTCCGACGACGAGAATGAGAAGGTGAGTGCCGGGCGGCGTCGCGGGGTCACTGACCTCTGACCTCGCTTCGATTGCCCTTATTTTTCTGTTATTGTAGGCGCAGTTTTTCCTTTTTTTTAGCTGTTGTTTGTTTATTTCTCCTTTGATATTATTGGTATTATATTTATTTATCTGTTGATGTAATTGTTATTAAAAAAAAAAAAAAATGTTTCTCTATTCGTGAAGAATGGTAAAATACTCATCCGTGTAGATACTATGGTAAAAAAAGAAGAAGAAAAAAACCCACACACATAGCAAAAAAGTAGATTTATTGAAAAAGCGACTACATTTTCGAAATGCACCTGGATTCCATCTTCAAACCTGAAGATGGGATCCAGGTGCATTTCAAAAATGTAGTCGCTTTTTCAATAAATCTACTTTTTATATTGTGGGTTTTTTCTATTCATGTTATTGTTTTTTCTTTGGATTTGTTTATTTCTCTTCACATTATTTGCTGTTGTATTGATTTACTTATTTTTGTATGGATTGGTGTTTATGATTTTTGTTGTTACTGACTAAAATATATTTTTCATTGTTGTTATTACTTTGGGACTTTCGTCTGCAATTGTTGATATTAACTTGTTTTATTCTCAGTTATTCTCAGTTATTTTTAGTATTGGTTCTTGTGCACATCACTAATTAACAAACTAGAATGACGCTGATTAACGCCTCCGCCATAAGCCATTATCAACAAAAAGCAAAAACAGGAAGACAGAATAATAACAATAACCATAACTACAGCAGACGAACTTCACCTGCGCGCCAACAACTTACGATTACACAATTTAATAACCATAACAGTCTCACGTTTAGGAAGACTTACATTAACAACACTCAAAATCCACGTAATACGATAAACAAGAATATTTCCAACGACAAAAACATCATCGCAAACAACGATATCCCCTATCTCTCTCTTTTCCTTAATCCTTCCCTCCCTACTCCCTCCCTCCCTCCCTCCCTCCCTCCCCCCCCTCCCCCTCCCTCCCTCCCTCCCTCCCTCCCCTCCCTCCCTCCCTCCCTCCCTCCCTCCCTCCCTCCCTCCCTCCCTCCCTCCCTCCCTCCCTCCCTCCCTCCCTCCCTCACTCTCTCACTCTCTCCCTCCCTCCCCCCACAGCTGGCCCGATGCTCCTGCGTTCACAACACCTGCGGCGACAACTGCGACTCGTGCTGCCCTCTGTACAACCAGCAGCCGTGGCGCGCCGGGAACTTCAGCGACGGGGGCGTGTGCGAGAAGTGCCAGTGCCACGGACACGCCCAGGCCTGTCGCTATGACGAGGAGGTCGCTCGGCAGAGGCTGTCGCTTAATATGAGGTCGGTTGGTGTGTGTGTGTGTGTGTGTGTGTGTGTGTGTGTGTGTATGTGTGTGTGTGTGTGTGTGTGTGTGTGTGTGTGTGTCTGTCTGTCTGTCTGTCTTAGTGTCATGGATAATCTACTGAATAGAAATTGATTTATTTTGAGCAGAGTATGAATGCGAGTAGGGAATTGAAATTTAGATTGGATAGAAGGGATAGTGGTTTGAATGGATAGAGATAAACAGTTTGACAGGATTATTGAACATTAAATAAGCAGGGAAGTAGATACAGTGATGAAATTAATATAATGAAGGGAATGAAACATATAAATTGAATTCAATTGAGCTCAGTATAAACTAATAAACTGAACCAAGAGCATTCGTTTCCCAAGTTCCTGAGTCCACCTCAACACACTCTGAAACGACTTGAACACCCACTTGAACACCCACTTCTGAACCCATTGAACACCATCTGAACACCCACTTGAAGACCACTCTGAACACGCACTCTGAGCACCCATTTGAACACCCTCTGAAACCTGATGACACCCACTCTGATTGAAAAGGCGTTTAGGATGATTTAACGACTGGATCTTGGTAGAGATACTACAGCATCTTCAGGAGGATAGAGATGAGGGCGGGGGTCTGAGGACGCGAGTCAGAGATGATTTAGGAGGATGGTAGACATGGGTTCAGGGGAGGATCAGAGGATGGAGTTCAGGAGGATGGTTCGGGAGGATGGAGTTCAGGGATGGAGCTAGGAGGATGATCAGGAGGATGAGTTCAGGAGGATATTTGAGTATTCAGGAGGAGTTTTAGTTCTGAGGAGATGGGGAGGATTTAGGAGGAGAGAGGAGGGGATTCAGAGGAGGAGTTAGGAGGATGGAGTTCAGGGATGAGTTCAGGAGGATTGAGTTAGGAGGATTGGATTCAGGAGATGGAGTTTAGGAGGTGGAGTTCAGGAGGATGGAGTTTTAGGAGGATGGAGTTGAGGAGGATGAGTTTAGGAGGATGGAGTTGGAGGATGAGTTTAGGAGGATGGAGTTAGGAGGATGGATTCAGGAGAGATGAGGTTGTAGGAGGATGGAGTTTAGGAGGATTGAGTTTAGGAGGATGGAGTTTAGGAGGATGGAGTTCAGGAGGATGGAGTTTAGGAGGATGGAGTTTAGGAGGATGGAGTTCAGGAGGATGGAGTTAGGGAGGATTTAGGAGTGGAGTTAGGAGGATGGAGTTCAGGAGGATGGAGTTTAGGAGATGAGTAGGAGGATTGAGTTTAGAGGATGGAGTTCAGGAGGATGGAGTTCAGGAGGATGGAGTTAGGAGGATGGAGTTCAGGAGGATGAGTTCAGGAGGATGGAGTTCAGGAGGATGGAGTTTAGGAGGATGGAGTTCAGGAGGATTGAGTTTAGGAGGATGGAGCTTAGGAGGATGGAGTTTAGGAGGATGGAGTTTAGGAGGATGGAGTTCAGGAGGATGGAGTTTAGGAGGATGGAGTTCAGGAGGATTGAGTTTAGGAGGATGAGTTTAGGAGGATGGAGTTTAGGAGGATGGAGTTCAGGAGGATGAGTTTAGGAGGATTGAGTGGAGGATGGAGTTTAGGAGGATGGAGTTCAGGAGGATGGAGTTTAGGAGGATTGAGTTTAGGAGGATGGAGTTTAGGAGGATGGAGTTCAGGAGGATGGAGTTTAGGAGGATTGAGTTTAGGGAGGATGGAGCTAAGAGGATGGAGTTCAGGAGGATGGAGTTCAGGAGGATGGAGTTTAGGAGGATGGAGTTCAGGAGGATGGAGTTAGGAGGATGGAGTTCAGGAGGATGGAGTTCAGGAGGATGGAGTTTAGGAGGATGGAGTTTAGGAGGATGGAGTTCAGGAGGATGGAGTTCAGGAGGATGGAGTTTAGGAGGATGGAGTTTAGGAGGATGGAGTTTAGGAGGATGGAGTTTAGGAGGATGGAGTTCAGGAGGATGGAGTTTAGGAGGATGGAGTTAGGAGGATGGAGTTCAGGAGGATGGAGTTAGGAGGATGGAGTTTAGGAGGATGGAGTTCAGGAGGATGGAGTTTAGGAGGATGGAGTTCAGGAGGATGGAGTTCAGGAGGATGGAGTTTAGGAGGATGGAGTTTAGGAGGATTGAGTTAGGAGGATGGAGTTCAGGAGGATGGAGTTAGGAGGATGGAGTTTAGGAGGATGGAGTTAGGAGGATGGAGTTCAGGAGGATGGAGTTCAGGAGGATGGAGTTTAGGAGGATGGAGTTTAGGAGGATGGAGTTTAGGAGGATTGAGTTTAGGAGGATGGAGTTTAGGAGGATTGAGTTTAGGAGGATGGAGTTTAGGAGGATGGAGTTCAGGAGGATGGAGTTCAGGAGGATGGAGTTAGGAGGATGGAGTTCAGGAGGATGGAGTTCAGGAGGATGGAGTTGAGGAGGATGGAGTTGAGGAGGATGGAGTTCAGGAGGATGGAGTTAGGAGGATGGAGTTCAGGAGGATGGAGTTCAGGAGGATGGAGTTGAGGAGGATGGAGTTCAGGAGGATGGAGTTCAGGAGGATGGAGTTGAGGAGGATGGAGGTTCAGGAGGATGGAGTTCAGGAGGATGGAGTTGAGGAGGATGGAGTTCAGGAGGATGGAGTTCAGGAGGATGGAGTTCAGGAGGATGGAGTTGAGGAGGATGGAGTTGAGGAGGATGGAGTTCAGGAGGATGGAGTTCAGGAGGATGGAGTTTAGGAGGATGGAGTTAGGAGGATGGAGTTCAGGAGGATGGAGCTAAGGAGGATGGAGTTCAGGAGGATGGAGTTCTAGGAGGATGGAGCTAAGGAGGATGGAGTTCAGGAGGATGGAGTTCAGGAGGATGGAGTTTAGGAGGATGGAGTTCAGGAGGATGGAGTTCAGGAGGATGGAGTTGAGGAGGATGGAGTTCAGGAGGATGGAGTTCAGGAGGATGGAGTTCAGGAGGATGGAGTTCAGGAGGATGGAGTTTCAGGAGGATGGAGTTCAGGAGGATGGAGTTAGGAGGATGGAGTTGAGGAGGATGGAGTTCAGGAGGATGGAGTTCAGGAGGATGGAGTTCAGGAGGATGGAGTTTAGGAGGATGGAGTTTAGGAGGATGGAGTTCAGGAGGATGGAGCTAAGGAGGATGGAGTTCAGGAGGATGGAGGTTCAGGAGGATGGAGCTTAGGAGGATTGGAGTTCAGGAGGATGGAGTTTAGGAGGCTGGAGCTAAGGAGGATGGAGTTTCAGGAGGATGGAGTTCAGGAGGATGGAGTTCAGGAGGATGGAGTTCAGGAGGATGGAGTTGAGGAGGATGGAGTAAGGAGGATGGAGTTCAGGAGGATTGGAGTTGAGGAGGATGGAGTAAGGAGGATGGTGTTTCAGGAGGATGGAGTTTAGGAGGGGAGTTAGGTCGGATGAGGAGATGGAGCTTCAGGAGGATGGAGTTCAGAGAGGATGGAGTCAGCGAGGATGGAGGTCTGCGGAGGATGGAGTTGAGGAGGATGGAGTTAAGGAGGATGAGTTTAGGAGGATAGACGAGTTCAGGAGGATGGACAGTTGCGGAGGATGATTTAGGAGGATGGAGTAGAGATGAGTTCAGGAGGATGGAGTTAGGAGGATGGAGTTCAGGAGGATGGAGTCAGGAGGATGAGTTAGGAGGATGGAGTTTAGGAGGATGGAGTTCAGGAGGATGGAGTTCAGGAGGATGGAGTTTAGGAGGATGGAGTTCAGGAGGATGGAGTTTAGGAGGATGGAGTTCAGGAGGATGGAGTTCAGGAGGATGGAGTTCAGGAGGATGGAGTTGAGGAGGATGGAGTTGAGGAGGATGGAGTTTAGGAGGATGGAGGATGGAGTTCAGGAGGATGGAGTTCAGGAGGATGGAGTTCAGGAGGATGGAGTTCAGGAGGATGGAGTTTAGGAGGATGGAGTTCAGGAGGATGGAGTTCAGGAGGATGGAGTTGAGGAGGATGGAGCTAAGGAGGATGGAGTTCAGGAGGATGGAGTTAGGAGGATGGAGTTTAGGAGGATGGAGTTCAGGAGGATGGAGCTAAGGAGGATGGAGTTGAGGAGGATGGAGTTCAGGAGGATGGAGTTGCAGGAGGATGGAGTTCAGGAGGATGGAGTTTAGGAGGATGGAGTTGAGGAGGATGGAGTTCAGGAGGATGGAGTTCAGGAGGATGGAGTTCAGGAGGATGGAGTTCAGGAGGATGGAGTTAAGGAGGATGGAGTTCAGGAGGATGGAGTTCAGGAGGATGGAGTTCAGGAGGATGGAGTTCAGGAGGATGGAGTTCAGGAGGATGGAGTTCAGGAGGATGGAGTTCAGGAGGATGGAGTTCAGGAGGATGGAGTTTAGGAGGATGGAGTTAGGAGGATGGAGTTTAGGAGGATGGAGTTCAGGAGGATGGAGTTCAGGAGGATGGAGTTCAGGAGGATGGAGTTCAGGAGGATGGAGTTCAGGAGGATGGAGTTTAGGAGGATGGAGTTCAGGAGGATGGAGTTGAGGAGGATGGAGTTTAGGAGGATGGAGTTAGGAGGATGGAGTTAGGAGGATGGAGTTCAGGAGGATGGAGTTGAGGAGGATGGAGTTCAGGAGGATGGAGTTCAGGAGGATGGAGTTTAGGAGGATGGAGTTGAGGAGGATGGAGTTGAGGAGGATGGAGTTGAGGAGGATGGAGTTTAGGAGGATGGAGTTGAGGAGGATGGAGTTCAGGAGGATGGAGTTGAGGAGGATGGAGTTGAGGAGGATGGAGTTGAGGAGGATGGAGTTGAGGAGGATGGAGTTGAGGAGGATGGAGTTCAGGAGGATGGAGTTGAGGAGGATGGAGTTGAGGAGGATGGAGTTCAGGAGGATGGAGCTAAGGAGGATGGAGTTGAGGAGGATGGAGTTGAGGAGGATGGAGTTGAGGAGGATGGAGTTCAGGAGGATGGAGTTGAGGAGGATGGAGTTGAGGAGGATGGAGTTAGGAGGATGGAGTTGAGGAGGATGGAGTTGAGGAGGATGGAGTTCAGGAGGATGGAGTTGAGGAGGATGGAGTTGAGGAGGATGGAGTTGAGGAGGATGGAGTTGAGGAGGATGGAGTTCAGGAGGATGGAGTTGAGGAGGATGGAGTTGAGGAGGATGGAGTTCAGGAGGATGGAGTTAGGAGGATGGAGTTCAGGAGGATGGAGTTCAGGAGGATGGAGTTCAGGAGGATGGAGTTCAGGAGGATGGAGTTGAGGAGGATGGAGTTCAGGAGGATGGAGTTCAGGAGGATGGAGTTCAGGAGGATGGAGTTGAGGAGGATGGAGTTCAGGAGGATGGAGTTCAGGAGGATGGAGTTGAGGAGGATGGAGTTGAGGAGGATGGAGTTCAGGAGGATGGAGTTCAGGAGGATGGAGTTGAGGAGGATGGAGTTCAGGAGGATGGAGTTCAGGAGGATGGAGTTCAGGAGGATGGAGTTCAGGAGGATGGAGTTCAGGAGGATGGAGTTGAGGAGGATGGAGTTCAGGAGGATGGAGTTCAGGAGGATGGAGTTGAGGAGGATGGAGTTCAGGAGGATGGAGTTGAGGAGGATGGAGTTCAGGAGGATGGAGTTGAGGAGGATTGAGTTCAGGAGGATGGAGTTCAGGAGGATGGAGTTGAGGAGGATGGAGTTCAGGAGGATGGAGTTGAGGAGGATGGAGTTCAGGAGGATGGAGTTGAGGAGGATGGAGTTCAGGAGGATGGAGTTGAGGAGGATGGAGTTGAGGAGGATGGAGCCTGTGGTATTTATTCTCGATGAAATAAAAAAGAAGAGTCAGATCTTTTACAGGACTGTCCTACAGGCCACTGCAGGCGAGAGTTAAAGATGGCTGGTGGCTAGATATACTAGTAATATACCATAGATGTGGTGATTTTCTGTTAATAAAGGTTGAATTTCTGTTAATAGAGGTTGATTTTCTGATTGTTTTGGGATGAATTATGCATAAAAACATAGCATTAAATGATATATAAGAAAAGTTGGAAGGTAATAAATTTAATTTTTGAATGATTTACATGATTAATGCATTCTGTTACAGACAAGTGTTGATGTGGTAAATAAGTAAGTTTGTGTCATTATCTATAATAGTTTTGTGTCATTATTTAACGAGCTTTTGACTAATGTTTACCTATACCTATACTCCATGTCACATAACTCCACACAAAAAGCAAAACAAACAAATAATAATAATAATAAACACACAACGCAAATAAAAACAAAAAAATAGAGCAAGAGACAAATGTACACCCCCTGACGAAGGCCCCGCCCCCTCACCCCCAGGGCGTGGCCGCGGACGCCCCCCGCCCGTGCCTGCCGTGCGACTGCTCCGGCCCGGGCACGTCGGGGCGCTGCGTGCAGGACGACACCCAGTTCAACCTCGGCCTCTTCCCCGGCGCCTGCATCTGCAAGGAGGGCTTCGCGGTGAGTCTGGAGGAGGAGGAGGAGGAGGAGGAGGTAGGAGGTAGGAGGTAGAGGAGGTAGGAGGTGGAGGAGGTGGAGGAGGAGAAGGTGGAAGGAGGTAGGAGGTGGGGGAGGAGGAGGTAGGAGGTGGAGGAGGAGGAGGTGGAGGAGGAGGTGGAGGAGTAGGAGGTGAAGGTGGAGGTGGAGATGGAGGTGGGAGGTGGAGGAGGAAGAGAAGGTGGGAGGAGTTGGTGGGGGAGGAGGTGGAGGAGGAGGTGGGAGGTGCAGGAGGAGGAGGTAGTTGTGGAGATGGAGGTGGGAGGTGGAGGAGGAAGAGAAGGTGGGAGGAGGTGGGAAGAGGAGGTGGTGGGGGAGGAGGTGGAGCTGGGAGATGATAAGTGAGAGGTGGAAGTGGTAGAAGGAGGGAGGAGAGTGGAGGTGGAGGTGAGAAGGGGAGGGGGAGAGGAAAGAGGGAAAAAGGAAGAGGGAGAAGGAGAAGAAGGAGAAGGAGAAGGAGAAGGAGAAGGAGAAGGAAGTAGGGACGACGGAAGGAGAAAGGAAGGAAAGGAAGAGTAGGAAGAGAGAAGAAGGAGAGGAGGAAGAGCAAGTAGGAAGAAGAAGGAAGCGAGAAGGGGAATAGGGGGAGGGAGAAGACAGAGGAAGAGGAGGAAAAAAGAAGGAAGGAGGAGGGAGGAAAGGTAAAGAAGAGGAAGAGGGACGAGAAAAGAGGAAAGGAGTGGCGAAAGGAGACTGAGAAATGAAAAGGGAGAAAGATGTGACAGGAAAAAGAGGAGCTGTATAAGGAAGGAACAAGGATGAGTAAGTAATATAGACGTAGGAGAAAGAAGAAGCTAGAAGACTGAGGAAGGGGAAGAAGAAAAAACAGGAAGGTCTGTGGAGAATAGAGGATGAAGGCGGAGGAAGAATGAGAAAAGGAAAGAGAAAAAAGAGGAGGAGGAGAAAGAAAGGAGAATGGCTCGTGGGAGGCGGTTGGTGAATGGGTTGCATTCTGTGTAGAGAGAGAAGGTTAAACAACATTTGTTTGTATTTTGTTTGCAGCTGATCGCAAGGTAATTAGATTAAGTATATATCGATGAGAAAATAGTTAGATTAGCGCATATTTGTTTTCTCTTGTTTTGTTTTATTTGTAATCATATGCAATTTTACTTAAATTATGAAAAAAAAAAATCAGTTCAATTAGTCCAATACTGGATTTTGTTTGTAATTTATCATATGGTGATTTTAAGTATGATCTCAAAAAGGTAATTCGAGTAATTAACCTATATTTTTCCCCTAAGAATATGTTTTTTTTACCATAGTTATTCCTAAAAAATTAGAGGATAGTCGTTTTCTATATTACTATTCAACAACAATTTTCTTTAATGTTCTCATTCTTGTAGGGATAACTTGCTCATTTTAACAGATTCTGATAAAGTCAATTCTAGCAGCTATTTGGAT
Source organism: Penaeus chinensis (assembly GCF_019202785.1). Classification (NCBI taxonomy): domain Eukaryota; kingdom Metazoa; phylum Arthropoda; class Malacostraca; order Decapoda; family Penaeidae; genus Penaeus; species Penaeus chinensis. The sequence goes on along the minus strand of NC_061828.1, from coordinate 1,493,820 downwards.
GGTTTCCACTTCCTCTGTAATAAAACAGGAATACGGTATGAAGCAACCCAGTAAAGAAGATCAAAGTTACAAAATATTTTACTCTGATCACTGATACTGTATCACCAAATGTCACATTATATTAAAATTCACAAAATAAAACAGTGATCGTTTCACCCCAATTTATGAATAATTACTAAAGAAAAAACTCACCTACAGGGACCTCGCTGCGACCGCTGTGCCAAGGGCTATCGACGCTACCCTGCCTGCGAACCCTGCCCGTGCGACAGGGCGGGCTCTGTCAACGAGGAATGTGACGGCGAGTGCATTTGCAAGGTCAGTGGTCTGCAATCATGCCCGCAGACGTCGATTGCTGGCTTGGTTGAAGGATTGGCTAGTTCTCTTAGGATTAATGGATGGATAGACATACGACATCCCGATAGACATACGATAAAAATAGACACAGGTAAAGAGGCAAACACATGCGCAGACAGACAGACTAACCAACAGTCATACTTACAGACTTACGACTCAAAAGCTTAATTAAACACGAATTCAGACAAGAGAGAGAAAGAGAAAGAGATAGAGAAAGAAGTAGATAATAAGATAGAGAAGGAGAAAGATAAGAAGGAGAGAGAGAAAGAGAAAGAAAAAGAGAAGAAGGAGATAGAGAATGAGAAAGAGATTGAGAAGGAGAAGGAGAAGGAGAAGGAGAAGGAGAAGGAGAAGGAGAAGGAGAAGGAGAAGGAGAAGGAGAAGGAGAAGGAGAAGGAGAAGGAGAAGGAGAAGGAGAAGGAGAAGGAGGAAGATAGAAAGAGAATGAGGTACAGAGAGAGACAGACAGACAGACAGACAGACAGACAGACAGACAGACAGACAGACAGACAGACAGACAGACAGACAGACAGACACACAGACAGACACACAGACAGACACACAGACAGACACACAGACAGACACACAGACACACAGACAGACACACAGACAGACAGGTGATGTCGCATTTCGTAGCAATTAACAGGGGAGTAAGTAGTGATCAGACAAAGCTCTCTCTAAGATCTTTAACTCAGGTAATTAGCTTAAGCTTATTAACGAAATATCAGTTTGTATTTCCAATTATATTTATTTGTTTGTTTTTATAAGATTACTTGTTTTTAAGTTAGTATATCAATGTTTACCGGATTTATTTTTTAGCTGGTACACAGGATACGCATATATATTAAGTGTGTATGTGTGTAACCGTAGGAGCAAGTGTGTTTGTGTACATCTACTGACGTACTTAATCCTTATGTCTTACGTTATACTCGATCGACAGAAGGACAGACAAACAAACATACGTACAGACGTACGCACATACGTTCGTGCATCCATGCATACATACACAAATACATACATACATACATACATACATACATACATACATACATACATACATACATACATACATACATACATACATACATACATACATACATACATACATACATACATACATACATACAGACAGACAGACAGACAGACAGACAGACAGACAGACAGACAGACAGACAGACAGACAGACAGACAGACAGACAGACAGACAGACAGACAGACAGACAGACAGCCAGCCAGACAGACAGACAGACAGACAGCCAGCCAGACAGACAGACAGACAGACAGACAGACAGACAGACACACACACAGACACATACACAGACAGACAGACATACAGACAGACAGACACACACAGACACACAGACAGACACACACACATACAGACACACACACAGACACACTCACAGACACACACACAGACACACACACAGACACACACACACAGACACACACACAGACACACACACACAGACACACACACAGACACACACACACAGACACACACACACAGACACACACTACAGACACACACACACAGACACACACACACAGACACACACACACAGACACACACACAGACACACACACACACACACACACACACACACACACACACACACACACACACACACACACACACATACACACACACACACACACACACACACACACACACACACACACACACACACACACACACACACACACACACACACACACACACACACACACACACACACACACACACACACACACACACACACATTCAGACAGACGTACAGATAAACAGACATACAAATAGCTAATAATTCTCAGACATCAGCCAGTAACGCCGTTTCTCCCGCAGGCGAACGTGCGAGGCCCGCGCTGCGACACCTGCGCCCCCGGGCACTTCCACCTGGACGCCCACAACCCCGTCGGCTGCACGCCCTGCTACTGCAACGGCGCCACCAACTCGTGCGGGGCGGCGGCTCTGGCGGTCTACACGGTGGGTCGCGGGGGAGATGTTACAAGGAAGAGGGAGGGAGATGGGGAAAGGGGAGAGGGAGGGGGAGGGGAAGGGAGGAAGGGAAGGAGGAAAACTTAAGGTCTTTTTAGTTATGTTGTTTTGGTACGTGTCCTGTAATTCTGCGTGTGTTCTCTCGATATTCCCACGTCAGGACTTTTATTAGTGTTTATGGCTGGATTCCTCTTTCTTTTGTGGACTGGAGATGTACTTTATAATCTCACGTGTATGGTTTTAGAAGTCATTCAGTTAAAAGGTATCAATACAAGAAAAAGTATTTCTCCTTTCATAATAAGAGATCCAACACGAAATGAGAGGGACATATTCTAAAGACAAAAAAGGGAAGATAAAAAGAACGCGCGAGATAAAAATCCTAAGACATAATTACGAAAATTAGAAATTATGAAACCATTATCGATAGAACTCTTAACGAATACCAACGCCAGATGCAGAAGGTACGATTAATTTCCTCGAGGCAAAAACTCGTAATAAGAAAAATATAATTCTTAAAGTATTGAAAATTGAGTTCTTAACGAATAACAGCGCTAAAAGCTGAAGGTAGATAGAAACTGTAAAAGTATTGATGATAAAGCTCTTAACCCAACCACCAAGGATTTACGATCTGTCCCCTGTAGGTTTTTGTTTTGTTTTGTTTTTTTGTGAATACTGTTACATACAGATGGCTCCACATATGTTCAGCAGGCAAGGAGTCAATCAGTAGTCGTAGTGACCGATCCTGATTTCGCCATTCCTTGAATGGGCGGGAAAATGTGCTTTTCTTTTTAAAAAGGCTGTCATCGATACTGTTATTATTGTTACTGATGTTATGATTACTAAATTGGTATCAAATTCTCGATAACATTATACAAATTAGATAATGCAAAAGAACATTCCAGAAGTCATGGAAAGGGTAAACAGGGGAGATAGGTAGGACTAATAACTGACGCCTCGGTGCCGAAGCACTTGTAGAGCCAACTATGTATAAATACAATAGATAAACTTATATCACAGTGGGTATGGCATGCATTCTCGCCTTCTGTACACTAATAAGTACCGAAGGCTCTAGTATATCCCACGCCCGCAGGAGGTACAATACGAAGTGAAAGAGTGAGAGAGAAAACAATAAATAAATAAAAATGAAAAGACAGAAAGAAGAGAGATAAATTTTCTCAAATATTCTTTCTTTCCTTGATTTTCCCTTCCTTACTCTTTCATTCTTTCTTTTCAAATAAATGACCCACACGGTCGCCTCCGTCTCCCGCAGGTGGTGCAGCACGAGAACTGGAGCGTGACGGACCTCTCGCGGAAGCGCGTGGTGGCGGCGGCGCGCGAGGGAACCGACGTCCACATCGCTCACGACGACATGGGCTTCTTCGAGGCCTACTACTACCTCGCCCCTCAGGAGTACCTGGGCAGGAGGTGGGTCTCTGGCGTGGGCTGTGGGGGTGAGGGGGCGGGTGGGCTGGCGGGTTTTGGGGGAATGCCTGTGGGTGAGCTGGCAGGGATTTGCGTTTGTGGAGAAGGGGGGAGAGAGAATAGAGGAGAGAGATGAGATAAGTGGGATGAGAGATGAGAGATGAGAGATGAGAGAGATGAGAGAGATGAGAGAGATGAGAGAGATGAGAGGAGAGAGGAGAAAGACGAGAGATAAGAAAGGAGAAGAAACCGTAGAAAGGTACAGACATTACACAAAAGCAACCAAGTCTCTTCTTCCTTGTTTGCAATTCTTCAAAACAAGAACAACAAGGACAGGCAAAAAAGAGACAAATCAAAAGAAGGGCAATAACGCCAATCCCCTCCCCCAGAATGACCTCCTACGGGCAGACGCTGACGGTGAAGGTGTCTTGGGTCCGCCTCAGAGGAGACACCTCCGGAAGGGCCACGCGCTGCCCTGACGTCATCATCGAGGTTAGTCTTCCAAATATATATATTTTTTTTTACATCATATTTAATCATCTATTAATCTATTTTCGTTTTTTTAGAAGGTGTATTTTTAATTTACACTCGTAGCCTGCTGTTATCATCCCGACGTATTCTTCATCTATACACTATCATCATCCTTACGTAGTATACATTCGCACGCTCTCATTCGCCTCGCCGTGTCCCCAGGGCGCCGGATACCGCATAGCCTACGGGGACAACGCGCACAGAGGCCGGAAAGCCACGCTGGAAATCCCCTTCTACGAGCACGACTGGTTCCACTTCCCGAAGGTGAGGCGGCGGCTTCTATTTAAGCTTCTGTTTTGTGTAATATTTGTCTTGAATTTCAGTTAGTTTATATATATATATATATATATATATATATATTACATTGAAGTGATGTTTTGAATTCCTGTTAGTTTTCTGGGTTAGTTTATGATTTAAAAAAAATTGAAATGGGAGTTTTTTTTTGTTCAAAATATTGTGCATGCCTATATGTTTATATGAATATAGCAACTGACGCAACTGATTGACGAATAACAGTGTTAAATACTAAAGATACGAAAAATAACAAATAAAAGATGAAGAGATGCAGATTTTTCATTCACGACGCCATCTCTCCTAACCTTCTTACAAACCCGCCGTGTACCCTCATGCTTATTCAACCCTCCTACATCAACTCCCTCGCCACAGGACATCACTGACATCACCTCGACGACCCAGTCGGAGTCCTACCGCGGGGAGGCCGTCACCAGGAGGCAGATGATGGAGATCCTGAGTTCGATGGAGAGCCTCATGATCCGAGCTCGATACCACACCGTGCAGGTCGAGGGCGTGTGAGTTACGAGGCCTTTAGAGAGAAACTGGGGGGAGGTTTAGCGCTTGGAAATCAGGAAGTCGAAGGGGGTTTATTAGGCAAGAGTAGAAAAATGTTAAAAAAAATGGTGTGTGAGTTATGATTCATTAAACTAAAATAGACAAAGAAAGAAAAATGTTTCTTAACTTAGAGTTATGTCTAATTTTTTATGTTTAGAAACCACTTCGAATATATTTTTGAAAACTACAGCGTTCAAATTGATTAGAGTTTTTTTATGAGTCTAAATGAAGTCAAGATGAAGGAAATTTATCTTGAATATTTTTGGTCACGTTTTCTTTTCTTAAATATTTTTTTGTCTTATTTTTTCCTTGCTCTGATGCCATACCGTCCAGATTGAGGAATTAGTCGAAAACAGTTAATCGCAAGTAAAAAATAAAATTAAATGTTTCTAAACAAAGAACAAAGTCTAAATAAATGTTGTGGATCTAGAACAAAGTTAGAATTTCTTTGACCACGTCTACAAGAAGTAGCTTTAACTATGGTAATATGTATTTATTAACCCCTCCTTCCCTCTCCCCCGATACATTTAAAACATTGTCTTTCGAGCTGGTAACACGTATCTCTAACTCCCCTCTCCCCCCCCCCCCCTCCCCTGGCCAGCCTTCATGACGTCATCCTGGAGTACGGCGCGGAGGGCACGGCGACCCTCGTCACGGGCGCCGTCGAGAGGTGCAGCTGCCCCCCGGGTGAGTCGGCCTTCCCCTTCTTCAGCTTGCTCTGCTTGTTCTTCTTGTTCTTCTTGTTCTTCTTCTTCTTGGTCTTCTTGTTCTGCTTGTTCTCCTTGTTCTTCTTGTTCTTCTTATTCTTGTGCTATTTGTTTTATGTTTTGTTAGTCTCGTTCTTGGTCTTCGTCTCTGTGTTTTTGTTCTTGTTCTTCTTTTTTCTTCATATTTTGTCATTATTTCTTGCTCTTCTTCTCTTTGTATCTTTTTGTTCTTGTTCTTGTCCTTAATGTTCATCTTGTTCTTGTTTTCTTTTCATTTTCATTTTTTTCCCTTCTAACTTAGTAGCTTTTTTTTTTTTTTTTTTATAGAGGATTTAAATGCATTTGACTCGTTAATGCACGATCACTTCCTCTATGATAAAGGGATTTTTCATTGTGTTGTTTGGGTCCTAATGATGCAATTACTTGTAAAAAATATCTTATCAGATAATATTAGTATGTTGATTAATAAAAAATATAAATTTCTTTATTAGGATTATGAATATTTAATATGGAAGTACCAAAAATAAAAATGACAAAAAAAGATAGATAGATAGATAGATAAATAAATAAATAAATAAATAAGCACCTCATAGACCCCCACCCCCACAAACCGCCTCATACCCCCTCCTCTGACCCCAACATGCCACGTGCCCCACAGGGTACTCCGGCCTCTCCTGCGAGTCGTGCGAGCCGGGCTTCCGGCGCGTCAGCAACACCATCTTCGGCGGCGAGTGCAGGAAGTGCGAGTGCAACGGACACGTGGACACGTGCGACCCCTTCACGGGCGCCTGCGGGGTCAGTGCTCGTGATAAGAACGGTGATGGCAATGGTGATAAGGATTAAGATAAAGATAAAGATTTAGATTAAGTGTGAGTGCGAGTGTGAGTGTGAGTAAAAGTTTGAGTAAATGTAAGTGTGAGTGTGAGTGTGAGTGTGAGTGTAAGTAAGTGGAAGATCTAGGATTCGGTGAGACGAGCTGTTGCGAGTTCAGTCAATTTATGGCTGTCTATTAATTGTGCTTTTAAATTGGCGAGGAATGAGTGGTGAGCGTTAGGAGTGAGGGATGAGTGAGAGGAATGAGTGTTGAAGAAAGAGATTGAATGAGAGGGATAAGAAATGAAGTGGTGAGTGTGAGAGATAAGAGGTGAGTGGTCATGAGTGAATGTCGAGTGTGTGGGATGAGTGAGAAATGAGTGGTGACTGGTGATGGTGGTGAGTGAATGTTGAGTGTGAGGGTTGAGTGTTGAGGGATGAGGAGTGATGACTCATGAGGAGTGAATGTAGAAATGAGTAATGATAGGGAGAGAGATAAGTGATGCGTTGTAATGGTTTAATGGGAAGATTTGGATGTGCCGAGTCTTCAAGAGAGAAGTAAAGAGACAAGCTGAATGCCAGAGAAAAATTTCCTCACAAACATCACCCATTCTACCCCCCCCCCCCCCCCCCGCCCATCCCCAGGAGTGCCAACACAACACCGTGGGCGTGCACTGCGAGCGCTGCCAGGCCGGCTACTTCGGCGACCCCGCCCGTGGCACCCCCGACGCCTGCCAGCCGTGCGCGTGCCCCCTGACCCTCGGTGCCAACCACTTCACCCCCCGCTGCGTGCCCGACCTGGACCTCGGCGGGTACAAGTGCCAGTGCCCCGCCGGTTACGAGGGCCCCAGATGCGAGACGTAAGGCTTCGCTGCTCCTTCTGTGTCTGTCTATTTGGCTATCGAGTCATAGATTGATTTAGTTATTTTTTTAGCAATTATTTGTGAATTTATTTGTAATTCTAATTTGTTTTGCTATCTATTGATATGCTTATTTACTTGCATGACTGTTTATTCATTTATCTGTTTATTCATTATGGATTTTTTCAATGATTTGTTTGCTTAGTCGTATACCTTCCATCTGCTTGCTTGTTTGATTACGTGTTTGTTTAGTTAATTAATGGCATTCAATATGTTTTTGTTATTTCAATGTGATGTTAGTAGGAAAATATGAAATATTATTGATATTACTTTTGCCTTAGGATTCATGCCAACCCTTTGTTGAATTTGGTACATTTTATAAGTACTTTGTACATAACAACGAATAATAAAAGTTATGATGTCAATGTTATGACATGAACTTCACAAAAAAGAAAAAAAAGGAAAAGAATCTTCAAACAATCCTTTTTAACCTCCCCCTCCCCCCCACCAACTACCCCCCCCCCCCACCACCACCTCCCTTACCAATCAAATAATAATAATAGTAATAATAAAACTAAAAATAATTCGATTCAACACCAACCCTCATTCTCTCTCTCTCTCCTCCCTCCCTCCCTCCCCAGCTGCGCCGACGGGTACTTTGGCAACCCGCTGGTGCCCGGCAACTTCTGCCAGCCGTGCGAGTGCAATGGCAACCTGGATTTCCGCGAGACGAACAACTGTGACCGGCAGACGGGCGAGTGCCTCAAGTGCGTCGGCAACACGGCGGGCTGGCACTGCGAGAGGTGCAAGGAGAACCACTACGGAGATCCCAAGAGGTAGGCACCTGCGCTGGGCTTTATATCTTCGGTTTTCCTTTTTTTCCTTCGTTTTTTCCTCTTTCTTTTCACTCTTTTTCTTCATTTTCTTCTTCTTCGTTTCCTCCTCCTACTTCTTTTTCCTTTTCTTCTTCTTTTTCCTTTTCTTCTTCTTTTTCCTTTTCTTCTTCTTTTTCCTTTTCTTCTTCTTTTTCCTTTTCTTCTTCTTTTTCCTTTTCTTCTTCTTTTTCCTTTTCTTCTTCTTTTTCCTTTTCTTCTTCTTTTTCCTTTTCTTCTTCTTTTTCCTTTTCTTCTTCTTTTTCCTTTTCTTCTTCTTTTTCCTTTTCTTCTTCTTTTCTTCTTCTTTTCTTCTTCTTCTTCTTTTCTTCTTCTTCTTCTTCTTCTTCTTCTTCTTCTTCTTCTTCTTCTTCTTCTTCTTCTTCTTCTTCTTCTTCTTCTTCTTCTTCTTCTTCTTCTTCCTCCTCTTCTTCTTCTTCCTCCTCCTCCTCCTCCTCCTCCTCCTCCTCCTCCTCCTCCTCCTCCTCCTCCTCCTCCTCCTCCTCCTCCTCCTCCCCCTCCTCCCCCTCCTCCCTCACCTTCTTTCCTTCTCCTTCTCCTCCTCCTCCTCCCCTCCTCCCCCTCCTCCCCCTCCTCCCTCACCTTCTTCTCCTTCTCCTTCTCCTTTTGCTTCTCCTCTTTCTCCTCCTCCTGCTTCTCCTTCATTTTTTTATTTTTTTATTATACGTTCGTACGATGTATCACACAGACTCTTTATCATCATCCTTATCATTATCCTGATCGTTATCTTTATCATTAATATTTTCTTTATTATTGTCCTTATCTCTATTATATAATTTGCTTTATTATTATCATTAACTTTATTATCATTATCACTATCATTATCACTATCATTATCTTTACTATCATCATTATCATTGATGGTCCTTATCATAATCCTTTTCCTTATCTTCATTCTCATCCATATCATCTTCCTCCTCATTATCCTCACTCCTCTCATTATCCTTCATATTATCTTTCTCATTATCCTCATCCTACTCACAACCCTCATTATCCTCATTGTCCTCATTGTCCTCATTATCCTCATTGTCCTCATTGTCCTCATTGTCCTCATTATCCTCATTGTCCTCATTATCCTCATTGTCCTCATTGTCCTCATTATCCTCATTATCCTCCTCATCCTCCTCATCCTCCTCATCCCCCTCATCCCCCTCACTCCCCCTCACTCCCCCTGCCCTGACCCTTGCCCTCCCATCCCCAGGGGCCAGTGTATCAGGTGCGGGTGCCACCGCGAGGGCTCTGCGGCGGCGCAGTGCGACCCCGAGAGCGGGCAGTGCCAGTGCAAGAGGCTCTACACGGGGCGCCAGTGTGACCGCTGCATCGTGAGTTTCCTTTGTCGGGTTTTATGTTTGTAGTTTCACTGTTTTTGTGAGAGTGAGAGTGAGAGAAAAGAGATAATGTTTTTTTTTCTTATCTTTTATCTATGAGAAAAAGGAATACCATGAAACAAGAAATAAACACACGTCCATTACTTAAGAAGAAAGGAAAGAATTCAGTAGCGGAACAAAAAGAGCACAACAAATAAACAAAGACAAATGACAAACAAACAAGCAGACAAAATCAAATAACAAACAGACACCAAACAAACAAACACACAATAACAAACAAACAAACAAAGACAAATAACAGACAAACAAAACAGGAAACTTTTCTTCCTCAACCCCTCTCCCCCTCCCCCTCCCCAGAGCGGCCACGGGGGGGTGAACGAGGGCTGCCCCGCGTGCCAGTGCCACCCCGAAGGCTCCTCGAGTGCCACGTGCGATCCTTTCACGGGCCAGTGTCCTTGCAACCCAGGTAAGCACGTGCCTCTGTCTTTGTTGTATTGGTTTTCTTGATTTTTTTCGTGTTAAGTGTTTTTGTTATGTTTTTTTTTTTTTGCTTTTGTTTTATTTGTTTTGATTTTTTGTGTTAAGTGTTTTTTTTTTATTTGTTTTGTTAATTTTTCGCGTTGTTTTTTGTGTTTTGTTTTGTTTAAATTGGTATTAAACGTTTGGTATTTTATTTATTTATTTTTTTGTTGATTAGATTTTGATTATTTCTTTCGTTTTGTTGTTTGAATTTGAATTCGATTTTGATTTTCTTCAATCTAAATTTGAATCAGTCTAAATTCTCTTATTTAGTTTTGAGTTACATTGATTTTTTATATTCAAATCTATATTACATATGATATTATTTTTCAAGTTCAGAGATAAATCGAATTTTTATTTTACTTGTTTAATTCATTAACTGAGTCATGAAATCTGCTTCTTTCTGAAAAGAAAGAAAGAACAAAGAAGAAGAAATATATGTATATATATACATATATATATATATATATATATATATATATATTTATATATATGTATATATATATATATATATATGTATATATATATGTATATATATATATATATATATATATATATGTATATATATATGTATATATATATGTATATATATATATATATATATATATATATATATATATATATTTTTTTTTTTTTTTTATGAAAGTGTGTTGCCAGTTGTCCACCAAACTATGGAATGATAGATAACAGATAGATAATGATAACAGATATATTGACTAAAGAAGGATATATTTCATTATTTTAAAATAAGAAAATAAGCATTCCAATCGGTGTATTACTATGATCGGATTTTTTTTTTCCATTTCTATCTGTATAGTATAAGGTCTAGTCGTTCTAATATATTCCAGTCATTATATAATATCCTATATCTCAATATTGTACTATTGGTAAATATCTGTTTTATTCGCATGTATTCTAGACATTGCATAAAAATTCAGTCGCCCTTGTATATTCCAATTAGATTTTCATTAAATAAAAATCTAATTGTCCAGATCAAAGTATATTATAATATAATCGTCCTTGTATATGCTACATCAGGATATGATAATAATCTAACTTTTGTTATGTACTCGAATCAATGGATGAGCATTAGATCTTCCTTATATGATCAAGTCAATATATGAGGAGAATCTAATCGTCCAAATATATTCCAAATCAGTATACGTTAATAATCCTAAATATTCTTATGAACTCAGATCAATCTAAGAAAATCCATTCGTCTTTACATATTCCAAATCAATATATATTCAGTATACGATAATACCCCAGTCATCTTTATATATTCAAATCAATATCTTTTTTTTTCTTCTAATTTCCTGAAGGTGTGACCGGCCGGCGCTGCAACGAGTGCCTTCCGGATCATTACGGGACGCTGGCTGGAGGCTGTGCGAGTGAGTACAGCAATTTCCGTTTTTAATTCGTCTCAATCTTAATTTTAATTGTGCTTCGGAAGGTTTTCTGTAGCTGTTCTAGGGATATGTTTTTTTAGGTCATTATTTTCAGTATGGTTACGGTAAGTTAGTGGATTTTTATTAATTTTGTGTGTGTAGTGAGCTGTTTTGCGAATATGTTTGCATGATAATTGCGTTTGCAATGTTGAATTCGTTTACATGGGTTTTGGCTGAGTTTAATCTCGGTTAAATTTGGGGTTTGATCTGAAATCAGTGATGGATTTCTTGTCACTTGCTATTTTGTGATAAAAGGATTTTACTTTTGTCTTATTGTATGCAGAATCGTGAGCTTTATCGAGATGATCTTCGCCAAAAGATGATTTAAGTAAGTTTATATACCACCACGTGATCAAACACGGAGTGTCGTCTCCGTAGAGTTATGTCGAATAAATAATGTGTAGGGGCTACGGGCCTAAAGTGGAGTGGGATTTGTTGGGGGGAGGGGATGTTGGATATGTAATGTTGGTGGGGGTTTATGCATAATATTATTTGCCTTTAAGAGTGTGTAAGTGGGGAGAGAAAATGTTCACTACGACTAGACAAACAAACAAAAATTCTAAATACATTTACGTCACATATAAAGCATTTCCTTTTGAACCAAGACAAATAAAACAAAACCGTATCGGTACGATTTCCACGAAAATAGCATGAGAAATCCGGATCCTTGCCCCCTTCCCCCCCTCTCCCCTTTCCCCCTTTCCCCTCGGCACACACATCTCCCCCCCAATCCCCCCCACCCCCACCCCCTCACTTAAGCTACCAAGCCTCTCACTCTCGCCATGTACGGAAATTCATGTGCATTCTGTTGCCATTATGTGCGTATACGATGTAATTAAAATGTTCCCACACCACTTGTTCTTCTTGAACGCCAGAGAACGTGTTCATCTGTTCAATACGCGTTCGTTTTAAGGCGCCCGAGGTGTTCTTGCATAACAGGTGTTCCCGCGTGCGTGTAAGTATGTGTGTTCAGTAAAATGGGGAAGGAGAAGAGGCAGAGTAAAAAAAAAAAAAAAAAAAGAGAGAGAGAGAGAGAGAGAGAGAGAGAGAGAGAGAGAGAGAGAGAGAGAGAGAGAGAGAGAGAGAGAGAGAGAGAGAGAGAGAGAGAGAGAGGGGGGGGGGGGGAGAGAATGACAGAGACGGAGAGTGAAGAGAAAGAGATAGAGAAAAGAGAAAGAAAAGAAAAGAAAATACATTGAGGTCATCTTTTCTGTGGTTCTGTCGGCGGGTGGGCGGGGCCGTGGGCGTGCGGTGGGCGTGGGCGTGAGGTTGGAAGATGGTGAGGGAGGGGATGGAAAGAAGGAACGATAAAGGAAGAAGGATAAGGAAGTGTGATAAGGGAAAAGAGGATTTTGATGATGAGGTTGACGAAAAGGGAGAGATGGAGAGAGAGAGAGAATCAGAAAGAAAGACAAAGAAACGAAGAAACGAAGAGACGAAGAAACAGAGGCAGAGCGAGGAAAACTGGGTAGAAAGAAAACAGGGTATTGAGGAAGAGAAGGAAAGGGAGAGAGAGGAAAAGAGGGATAGAGGGAGAGAGGGAGAGAGGGAGAGGGAGAGGGAGAGGGAGAGGGAGAGGGAGAGGGAGAGGGAGAGGGAGAGGGAGAGGGAGAGGGAGAGGGAGAGGGAGAGGGAGAGGGAGAGGAAGAGGGAGAATACCCAGCAACAGAAAGAAAAATATGAAGATAAAGGGGAAAAGTAGAGGGAGAGGGAGAAGGAGAGGGAGAGAGGGAGGGAGACGAGAGGAGAGGAGAGTGGAAGGGAGAGGAGAAGCTGGGGTGGGAGAGGGGGGGAGGGAGATAACCGAGGTTGTGATGCGCCTTGCGACTACATGAACCGCGGGGGGGAAGAGGGCGGGGGAGGGGAGGGGGAAGAGGAGGAGGAGAGGGGAAGGAGGGAAGGGTGTCGGGAGGAAGGAGGGGGAGGGGGGTGGGCCTGCCTGTTGTGCCTGTGCCTGCCCTGCATCCGAAGCGGGCGTGCTTGGGCGTGTGCGGCGGCGTTCCCAGGACTCGGTGGGCGCGGGCGAGGCGTTCCCAGGGCGGCCTGAGAGCGGGGCGAGTGTCAGCGCCCGCGGGGGGAGGGAGGAGGGAGGGGCGAGGGGGAGGGAGAGGGAAGGGAGGAGGGGGAGGGAGGAGGGAGGGGCGAAGGGGAGGAGGAGGAAGGGGAGCGAGGGACAGGGAACGGAGAAGGGGAGGGAGAGGAAAAGGAGAGGGGAAGAAAGGGGAGGGAGGGAGGGAAGGGGGAGGGGTCGCCGCGCGGGAACATGTCGCTAAGCATCGATATTTTGTTCTTTATTTTGTTCTTTATCTATATATTTGCGTATTATTATTATTATCATCATCATTATCATTATCATTATCATTATCATTATCATTATCATTATCATTATCATTATCATTATCATTATCATTATCATTATCATTATCATTATCAGTATCAGTATCAGTATCAGTATCAGTATCAGTAGTAATAATAGTTGTTGTTGTGGTAACTGCGGTAGTTTTAGATCTAAGGCTGACCGATGGAAGAGTAGATAGGATGGATGTGATAAACAGGGCATAGGTGATAACAAAGATGACGGCGAAGAATATGACACAAGTTTGACCTCTCGTTTGTTGGCTGAGGTCATGGCGGATCAGAAAGAGGGGGAAATAAGACGGGGATGAGAAAAGAGAGAGATAAATGGTAATTATTGGTTGTAAAATATAGGTTTTACGAAGATGGGAAACACATATTGATGGCAGATGGTCGCAGAAGGTATGTGAGAGAGGGTGCAATAAGCGTTTGTGTGTATGTGGTGTGTGTGTGTGTGTGTTTGTGTGTGTGTGTGTGTGTGTGTGTGTGTGTGTGTGTGTGTGTGTGGTGTGTGTGTGTGTGTGTGTGTGTGTGTGTTGTGTGTGTGCTTGCGTGTGCGTGTGTTTGTTCTCGCCACATCACCTCAAACACACAATAAGGAGAAGACTGGATCATGAGCTCGATTTTTTGTGCCTCCTCGCCAAACTAGCCGAGGTATTTAGGTCCCCCTCCCCCCCCCCCTCGTTCTCTTCCTCGTTTCTTGCATCTGTCAAATCTGGTGCTCCTTGTTAGCGGTCTGAACCCTCTCGCCATCCCTCCCACTCTCCCTCCCTCCCCTCCCTCTCTCCCTCCCTCC
>NC_061828.1:1463946-1473946 GCF_019202785.1 Penaeus chinensis | reverse complement strand
GTCTGTCTGTCTGTCTGTCTGTCTGTCTGGCTGTCTGTCTGTCTGTTTCCTTTCCTTTTATTGTTTTTCTCTTTTTCTTTCTCTTCCTCTTTCTTTATTCGCAAGCAGACAAAGAAGCAGCATACAGACACAGACAGACAATCAAACAAACAAACAAACAAACAAACAAACAAACAAACAAACAAACAAACAAACAAACAAACAAACAAACAAACAAACAAACAGGCAGACAGACAGACAGTGAAAGAGCAAAGGGGAGGGAGGAAGGGAACGGGAGATAAATAAGGTTTAGCCAGAAAGTGGTATAAATATTAATCACGAATTTTCCGCTCGGTGAGCTTGCGTGGCGGCTGTCCGTCCGAGCGAGATGGCCCGGGGTTTGGAGGGGGGAGGGGAAGAGGGGGGGTGGGGACATGGAAGGAAAGGGGGAAGGGGGGAAGGGAGGGGGGGGGAGGGTGGAGGGGAGAGGGGGAGAAGGAGGTGGGGGATGAGTGAGGGGGAGAGGAAAGGGTAAGGGGTGATGGGGGAGGGAGGAGGAGAATAGGGGAATGGGGGGAGGGGAGGGAGGGGTGAGAAGGGTGATGGGGGGAGTTAGACGAAAGGGAAGAGTGGAAGGGTTGAGGGGGTGAAGAAGAAGGGGGGGAAGGGGAAGATAAGGGCGATGAGGGGGGGGGGTGAGGAGGTCGAGAGGTGGGGGGGGGGGGTAGAAGGGAAGGATGAACGTCTCGGTTGATGGGATTATCTCACTCTCTCTCTCTCTCTCTCACTCTCTCTCTCTTTACTTATTCTTCTCTTTTTCGCTATTTTCTCTTTTTCTCTTTTACTCTTCTCTTCTCTCATCCTTTCACTCTTCTTCCCTTTCGCCCTAATGGTTCTCTCTCCTCCTCTCCTCGCTTCTTTTCATCTCATTTCCTCCTCTTCCTCTCTTTCTTTTTCATTCCCTTCTTCTCCTTGTCACTTCTCATTCTTTATCAACTTCTTTTATATTCCCACATTTATCATCTTTCTTCCCTTTTTCGTCCCTCTTCTATTTCCCTCCTTTCTTCGTGTTCTTCTCCTTCTACTCATTCCTTCTCTTTACCTTTCGCTCTCTTCCTTTTCTTTTGCTCTTGCTAATATCAACACCAGATATTCCAGATTGCAATTGATGCCTTGCACATTCTCAATCTTTTTTCTTTTTTTATTTGATTTTTTTTTTTTCAATCTCGTTTTTTTCATTTGTTTCCAGTTTTCGGTGAATAAACTTTATCACTCGTTACGAATCTCTCTTTCTTCCAAGTCTTTCTTTCCCTTTGTGTGTCTTTTGGTCAAGTATCGATGTGTTTGTTTGTCGGTTTGCTTGTGTTTCTTTGTGTTTGTCTTTACCTGTTTACTCGTCTCTGCATGTCTGTGTTTGTCTGTTTGGTTGTTTGTTTACCTGTTTCTGTTTACCTCTTTCATTGTCTGCTTATCTCTGTATCTATCCCTCCCTCCACCCCTACCTTCCGCCCTCTATCTTTCTATCTATCCGTCTATTATCTATCGATCTATCTATCTACCTATCTATCTGTCTCCGCCCGATTGCCCGCGTCTGTCTCTCGGAATACCCGCGTCGAGCCCCGCCAGCTTCCCTCTGCCCGTGTGCATGCAAGCGTATCGCCCGCGTCATGGCCGAGACGCAAGAAGCACCAGCGCCGCCTCGGCCCAAGACGCTTGAGGAATTGCCCCGCAAGCAAGCGCTGGCGATGGAGTTATGCGGCGGCGAGAGGCGACCGCACACACCGCCTGCGGCTGTTGATAAATGTTGCAGCAGATTGGAATTAATGGAGAGAGGGAGAGGGAGAGGGAGAGGGAGAGGGAGAGGGAGAGGGAGAGGGAGAGGGAGTGGGATGGAGGGGTAAAGGGAGGGGGAAATGGTAAGGGAGCAGGAGAGAGGGAAGAAGAGGGAGAGGGAGAGAAAGATGGGGAGTGAGTGATGGGGAGCATAGGTGTGGAGGGGAAAGGGTATGAAGGAAAGAGGGTGTGAAAGGGAGAAGGAGTGAAGGTTTGAGGAAGAGATGGGGAGAGGGAGAGAGAAAGGGAGAAAAAGAGATAGAGAGATAGCAAGGGCAAGAGAAAGAGACAAAGAAAAAACATAAAAGAAAAAGGAAAAGACGAATGGAAAGAGATAAACGCTTGGCATCCTGTCAGTCACCAGCCCGCATGACAGGAGGCCGGAGAGCGAGAGTCTGTCATCCAGAGCGAGGGAGAGAGTGTCACCCCCTGTCAAGGCACGCGGTACGCTTACGTAGAGGGGAGGAGGGGGGGACGGGGAGGGGAGGGGCGTGAGGTTGGTGGGGGGAAGGGGAGTACCGGTAGGGAGGGGGAAGGGGTAGGTGGGAAGGGGATTAAGGGAGGGAGGAGGGAGGAGGGTTAGGAGGGATAGGCGGAATCAGGTACGATGAGGCGACCGTATTTCACTCGTTAGAGCTCGTAAATCATGCGATGCCAATGGTTTGTGCAGGACGGTCAGCGGAGCGATAAGCGAAAATGACTAAGGCATACCTACGTACACACAACAACGCAATATATATATATATATATATAATATAAAATATATATATATATATATATATATATATATATATATAATATAATATGTATATATATATGTGTGTGTGTGTGTGTGTGTGTGTGGTGTGTGTGTGCGTCGCGCGTTCGCGCTTGTGTGTGTGCATTATAAATTCTTTTGAAGCTTCCAATCTTGATTCATCCCTTTTACAACGGAAACCAGCCTATGACATTTTATTTTAGATGTCACGCACATTAATCCCGAAAAGGCGGTCAGCATCAGCTCTTGACACGAAATCCCATTCCTCCCATGGATGAGGTGTCACGTGACGGCCTATAAGTCACGTCGAAAGTCATGTCAGTTTGTGGGAGAGGGAGAGGGGGCGGGAGGAGAGGGGGTCGGGAGAGGGGAGGGGGCGGGAGAGGGAGAGGGGGCGGGGGAGGGAGGGTGGGGGTAGAGGGAAAGAAGGAGAGAAAAAAAAGGGAGTAGAAACGGAGGGAAGGAAAGTTAGAGGAGGTAGAGGATGAGGGAGAGAAAGAGTGAAGGAGAGAAGGAGAGAGGAAGAGAAAGGGAGAAGAAGAGGAAGAGAGAAAGGGAGACGGGGAGAAGGGAAAATGGGACAGGAAGAGAGAGAGAAGAGAAAAGAAAAGAAGAGAAGAGAAGAGAAGAGAAGAGGAGAGGAGAGGAGAGGAAGAAGAGAAAAAGAAAGAGAAGAAAAGAAGAGAAGAGAAGAGAAGAGAAGAGAAGAGAAAGAAAAGAAGAGAAGAGAAGAGAAGAGAAGAAAGAGAAGAGAAGAGAAGAGAAGAGAAGAGAAGAGAAGAGAAGAGAAGAGAAGAGAAGAGAAGAGAAGAGAAGAGAAGAGAAGAGAAGAGAAGAGAAGAGAAGAGAAGAGAGTAAGTGAGCAAGAGAGAGAAAGACAAGGAGAGGGAGAAGATCGACAAACTGCGGAGTGAAAGAAAGGAGAGACGGGAGAAAGAGGAAGGAAAGGAGAAAAAGAGGAAACTAAAGAACAGGTGCAAGATGTCGGGGCCGATCCGGCCGCCGCCCGTCGGTCATTTGTTTTCGAGACACACGCGCTCTCCCTCTCTCTCCCTCTCTCTCTCTCTCTCTCTCTTTCTCTCTCTCTCTCTCTCTCTCTCTCTCTCTCTCTCTCTCTCTCCTCTCTCTCTCTCTCTCCTCTCCATCCTCTCTCTCCTCTCTCTTCCTCTCACTTCCTCTCTCTCACTCCTCTCCATCTCCCTCTCCTTCTCCCTCCCCCTCTCCCTCACCCCTCCCTCCCTCCATCCCTCCCTCCCTCTCCTCTCCCCTCCCTGCCCCTATCTCCTCCCCCCTCCCCCTCCCTCCCTCCCCCCCCCTCTCCCATCCCTCCCTCCTCCCTCACCTCCCTCCCTTCTCCTCCCTCCCATCCCTCCCCCCCCCCTCCCCCTCCCTCCCCTCCCCCCCCCTACCCTCCCCCCCCCCCTTTCCTCCCCTCCCTTTTTTTCCCCTTTCCCTCGAATGTCGCTCCATTAACAGTGACCAGTCGTCCACTACACGACCCGGATGTAGTGCCAAGGAGGGGGAAAGAAAGGGTTGTGTTTTGGATAGGTTAGGCAGAGATGGAGAGGAAGAAGGAGAAGGAGAAGGAGAGGGAGGAGAAGGAAAATGAGAATGAGAGGAAGGAGAAGGAGAGGGAGAAGGAGAGGGAGGAGAAGGTAAAGAAGAAAGAGAGGGAGGAGAAGGAAAAGGAGGAGAGGGAGAAGGAGAAGGAGAAGGAGAAGGAGAAGGAAAAGGAAACGGAGAAAGAGAGGGAGGAGAAGGAGAGTTAGAAGGAAATGGAGAGGGAGTGGGAGCGAGTCAGCCTATCGTTCACTCTGTCTCCCTGTCCTCTTCTTTTAGCCTTTTCTCCCCGTCTCTTTTTTTCCTGTTTTCCACAAGTATTTGAGTGGCAATCTACCCTTCTCTCTCTTTCATTCTTGCTTTCATTCTTCACACCCCCCCCCCCTCCCTCTCTCTCTCTCCCTCTCCTCTCCCTCTCCTTTCCCCCTCTCCCCTCTCCCTCCCCCCTCCCCCCTTCCTCCCCCTCCCCCTTCTCTCTCTCCCTCTCCTCTCCCTCTTCCTCCCCCTCTCTCTCTCCCCTCCTCTCTCCCTTTTTCCTCCCCCCTCTCGTCCCTCCCCCTCCCCCCCCTCTTCCTCCCCCTCTCTCCCCCCTTTCCCCTCCCTTTTTCCTCCCCCTCCCCTTTTCCCTCCCCCTCTCCTTTTCCCTCTCCTTCCCCCCCTTTTCCCCCCCTCCCCTCCCTCCCCCTCTCCCCCTCCCTCTCCCTCTCCCCCCCTTCCCTCCCCCCCCCTTTCCCTCCCTCCCTCCTCCCTCTCTCCCCTCTCCCCTCTCCCTCTTTTCCTCTCTCCCTCTCCTTCTCCCATTTATCTTCTCCAAACCATCCATCAGGCTTACGTTTTGTCATCTGATTCCTCTTTATCGCAATGTTCTTTTACAATGTCATCGTTATCGCGACCTTCTCCTTGACCCGTCTTCGTTTATTTTTTTAAGGACCGTACAGGTTTTTTTTATCCTGTTCTTTTCTTTTCCCTTTTTTTTCGTCCCCTTTTCCTTTTTTCCCTTCTTCGCTCCCCATCCTTTTTTTTCACTTTCCTTTTCGCTTTTCCCTTTTCCCTTCTCCCTTTGGCTCCTTTCCTTCTTCCTCTTTCCTCCTCCTCCTCTCGTCTTCCCCTTGTCCTTTTTTTCTTCTTCTTTTTCTTCATCTTCCTTTTCCTCCTCCTTTTCTTTTTTCTTCTTCTTCTTCTTCTTTTTCCTTTTCTTTTTCTTCTTCTTCTTCTTTTTTCCCTTTTTTTTCCCTTTTTCTTTTTTTTTTTCTTTTCCCTTCTTTCTTTTTTCCCTTCTTCTTCTTCTTTTTCTTCTTCTCTTCTTCTTCTTTTTCTTCTTCTTCTTCTTCTTCTCTTCTTTTTCTTTTTTCTTTTTCTTTTTCTTCTCCTTGTCGTCTTCCTTCTCTTCTTTTTCTTCTTCTTCTTCTTCTTCTTCTTCTTCTTCTCTTCTCTTCTTCATCTCTTCTCTTCTTCTTCTTCTTCTTTTCTTCTTTTTTTTTTTTTTTCTTCATCTTCCCCCCTCCTCCTCCCCCTTTCCCCTCCTTTTCCCCTCCTCTCCTCTTCCCCTCCTCCTCCCCCCCTCCCCCTTTCCTCCTCCTTCCCCTTTCACCTTTTCCCCCTCCCCCTTTCCTCCCCCTTCCCCCTTTCCCTTCCCCCCCTCCCCCCCCTGTTCCCCCCACTCCCCGCCTCCCGTCCCCCCCTCCCCCTCCCCTCTTCTTCCCCCTTTCCTTCACCCTTCCTTCCTCGTTATCACGCTTTATCGTCATCGATTTTATCTTGTCCCCCCGGGGTTATTTCTCCCTCTCACGTCTCCCTCTTTCGCTTGCTCCTTAATACGTCTTTTCTCGCTGTTGATTGTTTTTGTTTGTTTGTTTGTTTGTACGAACCTCAGGCTATGTGTCTGTTTTTTGTTGTTATTTTTTTTTTTTTAGTTAGCCTTTTTTTTTGGTTTTGTTGTTTTTATCGTTTTTTTCGTTTTTTGTAAGTGTTTGTTTGTTTGTTTGTTTGACTGTATCGTCCTTAATTCGATACCTCTTCGTTATTGTTGTTCTTAGTTGTATTGTATTTACTTTGTGTCGTTAATGAAAGAAAGCTGGAGGGGATGCGAGGGGGGGGAGGGATAGAGGGTGAGAGGAGAGATGATAAATCAAAGTGGGAGGTTGGAAAAGGGAAAGAGAGGGGAGAGGGAAAGGAAGAAGAAGGAGAGAGGAAGAGAGAGGGGGAAGGAAGGGAAGAGGGCGAAAGGGTTAGAAAAAAAGGGAAAGGGAGGGAGAGTGAAGGGGGAGAGAGAGAAAAAGGACGCAAGCAGGAGAGGGGGTGAGGGAGATGGGGGGGTGAGAGGGGAGAGGAGAAGGAGATGGGAAAGGGGGAGAAGGGGATGAGAGAGGGAAGGGAAAGAGGTTGAGAGTGATTTTGAGTCGAGAAGGTGATAAAGGGGGGGGAAAAGAGAGAGAAGCGGGGAAAGTAGAGAAGGGGGGAAAGAAGAGAAAAGGAATGAAAGAGGAAGAGTGGGCGGTCAGGAAGTGCAGAGGGAGTGGGGCATTCTTAGTCATGGGGGGGGGGGCGGGGGGCGGGGATAGGGCAGAGGGGTCCCCCAAAGGTAATTGCTCCGGTGTCATGGTGCAGGGGGGGAGGGGGAGGAAAAGAAAAAAGAAAAGAAAAAGAAGAAAAAAAAAGAAAAAAAAAAAAAAAAAGAAAAAGAAAAAGAAAAAGAAAAAGAAAAGAAGAAAAAAAAAAAGAGAAGAAGAAGAAGAAGAGAAAAAAAGAAGAAAAAAAGAAGAAAAAAGGAAGAAAGAAGAAGAAGAAGAAGGGGGTAGGGAAAGGTGGGGTTTAGTAGGGGGAACGGGCAACCGGAAACTCCCCCAGAAATCTAGCGCCTAAAAGATTTTATTATTTTTTAAATTTTAATCCCATAATACATATACTTCTCCCACATTTTCTTTTCCATTTTTTTCAACCATATTTTTTATTGTTTCGTTTACTTCGATTCTGAAAGTTTATTAAGTCGTTTGGGCGCTAATGACGAGGATGCGACTCGCGAAAATCCAGTTTTTTGCAATTACCCGGTTTTTTTACGTGAAGGTCCTAATGAAGGGTGACGAATAGCTGACTCTTGCCCCCGACGCTCTCCCATCCTCCTCCTCTTCCTCCCCCTCCTCCTCCTCCTCCCTCCTCCTCCTCCCCTCCCCTCCTCCTCCTCCTCCCCCCTCCCCCTTTCCCCTCCCCTCCTCTCCCTCCTCCACCTCCGCCTCCTCTTTTCCTCCTCCTCCTCTTTCCCTCCTCCTCCTCCCCCCCCCTTCCTCCCCTCCTCCTCCTCCTCCTCCTCCTCCCTCCTCCCGCCTCCTCTTTTTCCTCCTCCCCTCTTTCTCTCCTCCTCCTCCCCTTCCTCCCTCTCCTCCTCCTCCTCTTTCTCCTCCTCCTCCCCCCCTTTCCTCCCCTCCTCCTCCTCCTCCTCCTCCTCCTCCTCCTCCTCCCCCCTTCTCCTCCCCTCCTCCCCTTCCTCCTCTTTCTCCTCCTCCTCTTCCTCCTCCTCCTCCTCCTTCCTTCCTTTCTTCTCCTGTCTTCCCTTCTTCCTTCTCTTTCTCTTATCTTCTCTCCCCGCTCTTCCTACGCTCGTACGTCTTCATCTTTCTTTTTTTCTTGTCCTTTCTTTCTTCTTCTTCTTTTTTCCCCTTTCTTTCTTTCTTCTTCTTCTTCTTCTTCTCCTTCTTTCTTCTTCTTCTTCTTCTCTTATCTTCTTCTTCTTCTTCTTCTTCTTCTTTCTCTTCTTCTTCCTTCTTCTTTCTTTCTTCTTCTTCTTCTTCTTTCTTCTTCTTCTTCTTCTCTACTATTTTCTTCTTTTCTCTTTTTTTCCCATCCTTCTTGGACCCACTCGATCTTTCCACCGGACACCTGACACTCCCGAAACGGAAAAAAGCCCCTTCACGTACTCCTGCGTAAGCTTTCATTCCCTCTCCCCCTCTCCCCTTTTCCCCACTCTATCCCCTCTCCTTCTCCCCGTTTCTTTCTCCTCCCCTCTCCCTTTTCCCCCTTCCCCTTTCCTCCTTTTCCCTTCTCTCTTCTCCCTTCTCCCCTCTCTTCTCTCCCCTCTCCTCCTCTAACCATCTCCTCCCTCTTCTCCAGCCTCTTCCCCCCCCCCCCTCCAACCCCTCTTCCTTCATCTCATCTCTCCTCTTTCCTCTGTCCTTCTTCACCCCCCTCCCCCTGCTGCAAATGTTCAAAAAGCAAAAGGTCAAAGCAGTGTATTCTGTTCATGCCTTGTTGTCTCGTGAACTTAAGAAGGGACTTGGGTAGTCAAGTGCGGAGTGTTAATCCCGTAGAGTTTTCGGTGTTGTGTCAAATATTTTTTTATTTGTTTATTTTTGTTGTTCGTTGTCATCATCACCATCATCGTTATTATGTCAATTTCTGGTTCCTTCCTTTATTTTCACTTAATATAAGTAAAACAGAAATATAAATAACTGGTTTTATAATACGCTCGGATAGTTGAGGTCCTACTTGACTTGTCCAATGTCTTCAAGGTCCTACTTGACTGTCTTCAAGGTTGGACGGAGCCAAATGGGGGTGGGTGGGGGGTAGGGGGAGTTGAGTGGGAGGTGGACCCGGGAAAACTAGGGAAAAGCTGTGGGGCGGGCTGTTATTATTATTATTATTATTATTATTATTTTATTATTATTATTATTATTATTAAATTATCTTATTACATCTCCCTTATTATCATTACCATTATTTTTTTATATTGAATTTTTATTTTTATTATTTTATATTATTATTATTAGTATTGGTTTTTTCATTATTATCATTATTATCATTATTTATTATATTAATAAATTTTTATTACGGGTTTTTGTTGTTTAATTATTTTTTTATTATTTATTATTATTATTATTATATAAAATAAATAATATAATTATTATTATCAACATTTAATTAATATTAATTATTAAAACTTTGTTATTAAAAATTTTTATTAAAAATTTTTTTATTTTTTAAATAGTTTGTTATAAAAAAAATGCGGGACAAGGGAAAAGGGGGAGGGGGAGAGGCAAGAGAAGAGGGAAGAGGGGGGGAGGCAAGGGGGATGGTAGAGGGCAAGAAAAGAGGGAAAAAAAGGGGGGGGAAAAGAAAGAGGGGGAGGAGCCAGGGGGGGTTTGAGGGGAAGAGGGGGGGAGGGGGAGAGGGGGGGAAGGGGGAGGCGGGGGGAGGGGGGGGGGGGAAGAGGGGGGCTCCCGATAGCAAAGACCGCAATTGAGTATAAGCAAAATCGAGGCGATGTTTGACGGGGGAAGGAAAAAAAAGGGGGGGGGGGGGGGGGGAGGAGGAGAAAAAAATTTAAAAATTTGGGTCGAAGGGAAAATCAAGTATAAGATTGAGAGTAAATGTAAGATTGAGGGAGGAGGAAAAGGGAAGAAAAGCAAAAGAGAAACAGTAAGAGAACAAAGGAAAATGATGAGAGTGAGAGTGAGGTGAGAGTGAAGTGAGGGAAGGTGAGTGTGAGAGGGGAGAGGGGATAGTGAGAGTGAGAGTGGAGAAGGGAGGTGAGAGTGAAAAGTGATGTGATAGTGATAGTGTAGGATGTGAGAGAACACTGAATCCGTCGCGAACCCTCCTGAATGGCAAAACCCAGGCCCCGGAAACGCGAGGCCCTGTCCCCTAGACCCTCCGGGGCTGGTCCTGGACCCGTTCTCTTGCGACAAAAGGCCCCGTTGACTCCCCCCCCCCTCCCCCTCTTCCCTCCCCCTTCCCTCCCCCCCTCCCCCCCCCTCCTCCCCCCCTCCTTTTCCTCTCACCTCCCCTCTCCCTTCTTTCTTCTTTCCTTTTCCCTCCCCCTTTCCCCCTCTCCTCTTCCCTCTTTTTCCCCCCTCTCCCTTTTCCCTTTCCCCCTCTCCC
>NC_061828.1:1456446-1458946 GCF_019202785.1 Penaeus chinensis | reverse complement strand
CTTTGCTCGGTCAGGGATCGGCAGGCCCAGATCTGATAGCGTCTCTGCCCCCACGGCATGGCCACCACACGGAACTCCAGCGGCGTGTGGGATGGGTTCAGGGACCTGGCCCACCGCCACTCTCACGCACCTTCAAGCACCTGCTGTTTCCTCCACTGTCATCTGATCGCCACCTGTTACTACCCCTACCCATTCGTCGCCAGCTGGCTTTCCTTCTATCACCTGATATGCCATCTGTCTCTGCCATCGTCTCCAGAATACTAATTTCCCTCCACTGCAGCATCGGCGCCACCTGTTTCCTTTAACTTTGTGGATTTCTCGCTCGATTATTATTCTTCCAGTGATCAGTGCACGTTTCCTCTCTCTACCCTGCCCTTTCTCTCCCCTCTCTTCTTCTCTTATCCTCCCTTCCCCTTTTCCTTCCCTCTTCCAGCCTTTCAATCTCTCTCATCCCTTTCCCACCATTCTTTTCTACCGCTTTCCCATCTCCCCTCTCCTTTCTCTCTCTTCTCCCTACTCTCTCTTCTTCTCTTGTGTCTGCTCCCTCCTCCTTCTCTCTTTCCCCCTCTCCTCCCCCCTCCCCCCCTCTCCTCCCCCCTTTCCTACGAACAGCATCTTCCAATTTTGACCAACGACTGACCGACCCTCAAGCGAGACTGGTGTCCTCTCTCTCTCTCTCTCTCTCTCTCTCTCTCTCTCTCTCTTCTCTCTCTCTCTCTCTCTCTCTCTCTCTCTCTCCCTCTCCCTCCCTCCTTTCCTCCCTCCCACCCTCCCTCCCTTCCTCCCTCCCTTCCTTCCTCCTTTATTCCTTTCTCCATTACTCCTTCCTCCCTCCTTCCACCTCCCTCTCTCTGTTCTTCTCTCCTCCCTCTCCCACGCCCTAACCTTATCCCTCTTTCTATTATTTTTTTCTTTCTCTTTCATCAACTACGCACATTCCCCTTTCACTCTCGCCCCCCCCCCCCCTCCCGTCTCTTCTTCTACCTCCCTCCTCTCCCCTCCTCCCCCCCCTCCACGTGTCATTTCCACCTGTGCTTCATCTCCGGGGGTTCTTCTCGCGTCGGTCATCTCCCGGGCGTCAGGTTCCTCGTCTTTAGTTCATTACCGGTAATGAGAGACTAATTTGAGTGTCCACGGTCTGGTCCTCGAGCCTTCTCCCTCCCTACTTCTCTCCCTCCTCCTATCCCTCCTTCTCTCCCTCCTGCTCTCCCTCCTGCTCTCCCTCCTCCTCTCCCTCCTCCTCTCCCTCCTCCTATCCCTCCTCCTCTCCCTTCTCCTCTCCCTCCTCCTCTCCCTCCTCCTATCCCTCCTCCTATCCCTCCTCCTCTCCCTCCTTCTCTCCCTCCTCCTCTCCCTCCTCCTCTCCCCTCGCCCATCTAAATGTGTCTCTGTGTCTTTCTCCCTCCTCTCCCTTATCTCTCTCCCTCCCCCCCCTCTGTCTCTGTCTCTCTCTCTCTCTCTATCTATCTATCTATCTATCTATCTATCTGTCTATCTATATATCTTTATCTATCTATCATTTTTCTATCTATCTATCGTTCTCTCTTTTCCTCTTTTTACTCTTCTCCCTCTCTCTTTTTTCTCTTTCTTCTCTCCCTCTCTCTTTTTCTTTTTCTTCTCTTTTACTCTCTCTCTCTCTTCCTCCCTCCCTCCCTCCCTCCCTCCCTCCCTACCTCCCTCCCCCATTTTCTCTCTATCTATCTATCTCTTTGTCTCCTCCTTGTCTCCATATTTTTTGTATTAACAAATACAAGCATGGGCAAGCAAGCATTCCCACAGCCACGCTTAAGATCATGCACATGTTTAAGCATATATGTGTACAGAGACACGCGCAAGCATTGACAAGCATAGACACACCTACCCATGCACACACGCACACGCACTCGCACTCGCACACGCACTCGCACACGCACACGCACACGCACACGCACACGCACACACACACGCACATGCACATGCACATGCACACGCACACGCACACGCACACGCACACGCACACGCACACCCCACACACACCAACACACACACACACACACACACACACACACACACACACACACACACACACACACAAGCACACGCAGACACACGACAAAGGCCCTCATGTTGGCAGGCAACGTAAGGTCGGAATGCAGTTATGATAATTATCTTCTCTCGCAAAGGCAGCCTGTGACCTTCCTGCGCGGCTGAGTGCCTGTCTGTGCGAGCTGCCGTTTGGAAATGGGTCTGTGTGTCCTTGCGTGGGGGGGGGGGGGGGTCGACTTTTTTGGTATTTGTCGTTGTTGTTGTTTGGGTTATTGTGGTTGTGAGGGAGGGAAGGAGGGAGGGAGTGGGGGTAGGGGGATTTTATTTTTTTGTTATCATTATTTTCGTATTTTCTTTGCAATTAGTTTACCTCTTTTTGGTGGGTGGTGAGGATGGTGGTGCTTGGGGGGGGGGGGCGTTCTGTCCTTATTTGTGATGATTTTAATGGAATTGTGTCTTTCTGTCTTTTTCTAAC
>NC_061828.1:1448479-1450979 GCF_019202785.1 Penaeus chinensis | reverse complement strand
TTTTCTCGTTTGTTTTATTTGGCATGGTTTTTCTCTTGTTTGTTTGTTTTTGTTTTCTTTTACTTTGTTCTCTTGTATTTTTCTTATTTTCTCTTGCTTGTTTTTTCTTTCTCTTCTTGTATTTTTTTTTTTTTTTTTTTTTTTTTCTTCTCTTTCTTGTTGTTGTTTTTTACGTTTTTATTTCCATGGTGCCTACAACATAATATTTTACTTTTCTTGAACACAAAAGTCACTGTTATTCATAATTTCCTTCGCTTTCCCCCCCTCTGTAGGCGGAAGCACTGGAGATCTCGGCGAGAGAGACGTACCCACCCACAGCCAAGATAAAATCCGATGCACAGTTCGTGTTGGACTTGTTGAGGAATGTCCATGGCCAGCTCGAAGGTGAGTTGGACTTGTGAAGAGCTTCCTTGGACCACCAGGCCGCGTGTGGATAAGATGTGTTGGAGCAGGGATGGATCCTGTGCTGTGGGAATATGTGAACGTTTTTTTGGTGGGGGGGTATCTCTTGTAATGGTATGTGGAAGTGTGTTTTATCTAGCGCCTTGGGATATAATTTATACTTTGCTTTCAGATCTGTTTCCCCTTCCAATGGTAGTATAAATGTATTCATTATCATAAGTAATTTACTTCTTCCACGGGCACCTTTCGTTATTGCAGATACTTTTCATTTTTTGTTGCAGATTACATAAATTCTCAACTACAATGTCCTAAACACCATTCTCTCATTGCATTACTATATATGGCTCTTTCCTCTTCGTAATGGATGGCTAAAGTCGACTCTAAGGAAACCAATAGTCACTCATTATATCCCTCCTCATTTTAATTAATGATATAACTGCAAATTTAATCATGTCCTCATTTTGTATTACTTAATAACATTCTCTCTTCCACTTTACAATGAATAGCCATCGAGTAGAGACAACCTCACATTTCTCTCTCTCTGTTTACCTATTGACACGATTCCTCCTGCCACAAGCACCCTCAAGTGACCTCCACACCTCCTTCCACACAGAGACGATCGCGTACCTGAAGAACTACGCCATAGGAGAGACACCCAGCATCTCGGTGGGCGGGGCACTGATGGAGGCCGAGAAGATCCTGAAGGAGATTCAGATGAGGAACTTCACGCAGTTCGACGAGGATGCCGAGGTCGAACTAAGGTATCGTTGGGGCAGTTTGGGTATTCGTGGTCTTGTGATGGTGCCTCTTTCATGGCGAGATTGGTTATTTTAAGTTTCTCGAAGGTATTTTGGACTAGTAAAATATCCTTTTTCGTTCCTCTTGGGTCGCTGAAGTCTTGACATTAAACCCTTAGATTTTAATTAATCTCCTTTGAAATTTACACATTAGAATTACTTGACAATTCCAGTGAAGTATTCTATTGAATAATAACATTTCGCTCCCCCCCTTTTGCCCAACATTTTGTTTCTTTTTCTTTCTTTTCTTCACCAATTCCTACTCCTCGCAGCAAATCCCGGAGCCTTCTCGATCGCGTCATGAAAATGGTGCAGCAAATGCCTGTCCTTGGGGCGCTCAGGGACTTGGTCAACGAGATCAGAGACAAGCTGAACGAACTCAGAGAAAAGATTAAAACTTCGAACGGAAAGGTCGATGAGGTAAGGAATAAAACGAGATCTAAACTTAAAGCTAAATAAAGCCAAATAAAACTAAATGGGGATAAACTAATCCAAAAAAGGGTATATGTTTGATGAATTATAAAATCTTTAAATACGAGCAATATATTTACAGTTAATAAGAAAAAAAAATGGCTAGGTAGATATACAGAAAATGGGAAATAGAAGAATAACATTTGTTCGCATTTGTTCTTATGAAAGTTCTCCCTTACTTCGTTTTCTGTGATGCTGTAGCGAAGCTTCAATATCACAGAAAACGTAAATATCGAGGTGTTATTCTTGAGGGTAGACTTTAGAATTAATGGGTAAAACTTTATGTGCAAAAACTTATTAGACCGATAAATTCTGCTTCCAACAAGCAACAAAATTCCACAAATTCCAAAATTCCCTCCCCCCAATAAAACTTCTTAAATCATCCCCTTCCCTCCCCCTCCCCCTCTTCTTCTCATGTCTACTCTCCTCTCCTCTACCCCCATCCCCCTACTCCCTTCCCCTCTCCTCCCTCCTTCCTTCCCCCTCCTCCCTCCTTCCTTCCCCCTCCTCCCTCCTTCCTTCCCCCTCCTCCCTCTTTCATTCCCCCTCCTCCATCCTTCCTCCTCCCTCCTCCCTCCTTCCTCCTTCCTCCTCCCTCCTCCCTCCTCCCTCCTCCCTCCTCCCTCCTCCCTCCTCCCTCCTCCCTCATCCCCCTGTCTCCCCCTCCCCCCCCTCATCACGCGCCCTCACTTCCAGGCGGCGATCCTCAACCTGGACAACCGAGAGAGGCTGGAGAGAGTGAAGAACTATTCCCTGCAGATCAAGAACAGAGAACAGGTGCTCCAGAAGCAGAACTTCAACGCGACGAGGCAGACGAAGGGCGCCAAGGA
>NC_061828.1:1440979-1443479 GCF_019202785.1 Penaeus chinensis | reverse complement strand
CTCAGTTATGCCATTCAGGACAGGACTGTGAAGAATGCCCTTTTGCTGTACTTGGGATCGCATAACTCGGTGGGTTATCTGGTGTGTGTGTGTGTATGTGTGCGTGTGCGTGTGCGTGTGCGTGTGCGTGTGCGTGTGTCTGTGTGTGTCACTCTTAAAATAAGAATAACATATATGGAAAATCAAAACCAGCATATCAAAAATGTGTTACTTAAAGCTATCCCCGCATACATGAACACAAAAGCCCACATCGAACCCCAAACAAATACAGAAAATAAATGAACATGAGAATAACTGCAACACTTCTCTCCAACTTCTTTTAGAGTGACTTCATGGCCGTGGAGATGTTCAACCGCAAGATAGAGTTCATTTGGGACGCCGGAGGAGGAACAAAGAGAATCGTGCATCCCCTGAGGCTCTTGACTAACGACCAGCAAGTCACCGACGACACGAAATGGTACGGAGGGCTGAGGCCGTGAGCTTTTATGGGACAGGTTGAATGCGTGGCAGAGCTTGGGTTCAGGGTGTGGCTGTTTTGAGACGTAGGTTGTTAGATATTTTTTCTTCCATAATTTTTAGTTCGTGGCAAAGTGTGCTAATCCGTTTTCATTGATAGGGAATAAGGGTAATGATAGTAAATATATTTCTTAAAGGACGATATATACGCTATTTTCACTCATGGAATTAGTAGGTATGATGATTATAGTTTGACCATTCTTAGTAGGATAATACGCACACGTTTTCCACTCATGATTTGAGTCCGGAACAACACCTAATCCTAATCCCAATCCCTTGCAGGTACCACATCAGCATCAACAGGATCGGAAACATAGGTCAGCTCACCGTCCTGCCCGCGAACTTGCCTCCGGGAACAGAGGCTGACACGACCCCCGTCAGCGGTGCCTCGCCTGCTGGGTTTAGCAAGATGGACCTCCTGCCGACGGACACCCTGTGGATTGGTGAGAGGATCCAGTGTATTTGGGATATTTGTGGGGATAAAAGGGGTTTGATATTTTGAATTTCATTGGGTTTAAAAGGAAGGGTGTTTTGAAAGGAAGAACCACTTTTTAGTTAGTTATGAACTTAGTGGGAGCATATGTTTTAGAAATGGACTAATTATTATGTATTATATATGTAATTTTAATAAAAAGTAAACAAACAAACAAACAAAAGCGAATTTATCATTTTATAAATGCAGTATGAAAATGAAAATACAATATAAGATATTTTTTCCTTCTAATATTTATTGCGTCCTGATATCCAACCCCACGCCCTCCTCTCCCGACGCAGGCGGAGCTCCCCCGCGGGCACAGAACGTCGTGAAAGCCAAGAAGTTCGCCGGCTGCCTCCACACGGTCTTCATCGACGGGGAGAACATTGGCCTGTGGAACTTCACGGAATCCGTAGGCTGCGGCGCCTGCAATGAAGGGTGAGGGGCGTCCGCGGGTCCGCTGGCAAAAGGACCGATGGCTTTCTTTCGTTTCGCTGAATGTGTTGTTTTTCTTTCTCTCGTTCTGTTTTTGTTTTTTTTTTCCCTTCTTTTTTAAGAGATCATATATGACTATTCGAGAGCGTGGTATTGGATTATTTTGCGAAAGGAATGCAATCACCCTCCCCACCCTATGCAATATTGTTTCCTCGATTTAGAGAAAGAATAAAGCCAATCTAAAACCCGGTTCCCTATCAGAACACTTTATAACTTTCTCTCCTTTTCTTCCTCTTGTTCTTGCCTCAGAGAAAAGCTGGTCCTGCGCCAGACGAACGAGATCGCCGTGGGCTTCAACGGGAAGGGCTACTTCAAGGGCACCAACAGGATACGGCGACCGAAGCAGTACTACTCGACGGTGCTCGCCTTCAAGACGCTCGACGAGGACGCGCTCCTCTTCCTGGCTGTGAACGAGGTCAAGGTAAGAAGGGCGTCGTTTGGGTTTGAGGGTGGGGGGGGGTGGATGGATGGCTGGGGGGGTCGGTGGGCGGATGGTTGGATGGATGGGTGGGTGGGTGGATGTATGAATGGATGGAAAGACGGATAGGTGGATGGATATACGAATAGACTGACGGATGGATGGATGGGTCATCCTTTCCAATGCCCTACTCTCCTCTTTATCTATCCTGGATGGATAGATAAAGAGACAGATAAATCGATATGTATGCATATTCTCTCTCTGCACTACCTTCACTCACGTCCTCTTGCAGAACCAATACTTCAGCATCTCCCTGGACGACGGCCACGTGGTGTTCACGGTGCAGTTCGACCGCCAGACGCGCCTCATCATGAAGTCGGGCAAGAAACACAATAATAACGAGATGATTCAGATTCAGGCGATCGTCCAGAATAAGGCCATGGGTGATTATCGTGATGCTTGTTGTAATAGTTTTCTTTCGTGTGGTTAATAGACAGATTTATTTTTATATGAGGTTTTTATCTTGTGTAGTTACGGTGTTGTAGATGTATTTTTGTTGTGGTTTTATGGAAGGTCTTTTGCAATAGAATTGCTGA
>NC_061828.1:1430979-1435979 GCF_019202785.1 Penaeus chinensis | reverse complement strand
ATTGGAAGGTGTGCTGACGTACCAGCCACAGCCATGCAAGGAATGGAAGGTGATATGAAGGTATGAATACATTCTTTTTTGTACACAATAAAAGATTGCTAATTTCGATAAGGCATAGAGTTGTATTAGATTGATAGACCCATAATTTGTTTTGAGTTCTTTAAGGATCCAAAATGCAAAGACACATTATAATGAACTTACTCTATTAAATAAATGTAGTTAAAAAAGGAAGAAACATACAAAGATATATCATTTTTCTTTTCTCGTTATCGTCTTTTATCTTCAAAACCTCTTTTCGTTGAATGAATGCTTACTCACGGAGCCCAGTCACCTCGACTCCTTCTAATTCCGTAGATTTCCCATCTCATGCACTCATCCTGACTGCCTCTAAATCTTTTCTCAGGTAATCAGTGTAAAGTTATTTAACATATTCATCATCCTTTCATTTTCCTTGAATTCATATTCTCCCGTCTCATGTACCCATCCTGGTTTTCTATCTTCTCCCCTACGTCTTCCATCTTCCTTTTCTTCTTCATATTTTCCATTTCATGTACCGACCCTCCCTCTAAATCTTTCTTAAGTGACTATTATAAAGTTATTTATCATCATCATGTTTTATAGTTTCATCTTTCCCCCTGCCTCATCATCTTATTATTTTCCTTGAATTAATATTTTCCCATATCATGCACTCATTCTGCCTCCCTCTACATACCCCCCCCCCCAAGTAATTGATATAAAGTTATATATCATTGTCATCATTTTCCTTCAATTGATATTCTCCCATCCCGTGCACCTTGCACTCACCCTGCCTTCTCTCCCCCTCCCCCAGGTGATCGACTCGTGCATGCCCCCCACACAGCACACGGTGGAGTACAGAGCCCTCAAGTTCGGCGACAAGTTGGACTCCCACGTCATGATTCCTCTCGACCGAAACACGTTCAAGAAGGACTTCAATATATCCTTCGAATTTAGGACCTATTATCCCAATGGCTTGTTCTTCTTGGCCTCGGTAAGGAGGATATTCATTCATTCTTTTGGTTTCAATGAATTGTAAATATATTGATTTAAGGGGAAACAACACTGTTATTTCACACTCTTCCAAAATAGAGGCATAGAAGCTTCAATATCACCCTTAAACAGCCTCATATTTAAATGGAAATAAATCGCAAAGACCGTCCATTTACGTTCCCACACATTTTTCCAGAAAAAAACTAACATACACAAAGCATCCTTTTTATATATGTATATAGTTTTAAAACTCACTAGAACTTCCCTCACAGAAACGTCATTAATAATAGAGAGAAAAAACAAGACCACAAAAAATCATACGCCATTTGCTATGTATTTCTTCCTTTTTTAATGCCTTTCGGAACGCCCCTCACAGCACACAAGGAAGAAGCAGACGCAGACCCTTCTGGCACAGCTGAAGAACGGAAGGGTGACGGTGACCATGAAGAGGAGGAAGAAGGAGAGCCAGATCGTGTCGGGCCCGGGACTCAACACGGGGAGGTGGAGGAAGGTAGGGCCTGTGGAAGAGGCCAAGGGAAGGGCGTCTCTGTGTGTGTGTGTGTGTGTGTGTGTGTGTGTGTGTGTGTGTGTGTGTGTGTGTGTGTGTGTGTGTGTGTGTGTGTGTGTGTGTGTGTGACAGAGTGGACAGAGTGGACAGAGGGGAGGCGATAGGGGAGGGGAGAGTGGAGAGCAGTAAGAGGAGAGAGAGGAGAGAAGAGAGGAGAGGGTAAGAGTGACAGAGAGGGGAGATTGGAGAGTGAGAGTGAGAGTAAGAGTGGAAAGCAGAGAGAATGGAGAGTGAATGAGGGAGTGAATGAATGAGCGAGTGAATGGATAAATCAATGAGGGAGAGAGAAGGAGAGAAAACACATGCAATAATCGTTACCTCCTTGTGCTAGGCCAAGACACGGATGTACCAAGGAGGAAGAGTATCTGATTGTGTATAGTTAAAATGCAAGGCTGTGTGTATTTTTGTGTTTGGTTATAATGGTAATAATATATTGGGGGTGATGGTAACACTAAAGATGAAGATAATCTAATGACATTAAGGGACGTTGGTTTTGATGTAATTCAAATAATGATAAGAATATTATCCATGTAATGAATTTAATGCCGTATACATTTTATCGTAGAAAAAAACGATGCGTTGAGAGATACCATTAGTGTTAATGGTAGTGATAATTATGCATGTTCATAACATTGTCACAATCACCATTATTATCATTAACATAATAGTGATGATCATCTTCATCATCTTTATCACCATCACCACCTCCTCTCTACCACCCCCACCACACACCGCTCACCACCACTGCCCTCCCCCCCAGGTGATCATCCGCAAGGCCAAGAAGCGCATGTGGCTCACCGTGGACAATCAGCTGATCAAGAAGGTGAAGGCTCCTCGCAAGTTCAACGTGGGGCAAGAGCTGTTCCTGGGCAGCGTGCCGTCCAACGTAGCCAGGCCGGAGGACGTGCAGGTAAGGGAGGGCTCCGTTGGCGTGGTGCTTGCTGCTGATTCCGCTGTTGTTCTTGCTGATTTTGTTGGATTGGCAAATGAATCGCCCTGAGATCGTTGTGTTGGCACACTGAAGATGCATTGCACGCATGGAACTGGCTGTGCAGCGATGAGGGGCAAGAAATGGCGACGGAACTAGTTGCATCGATGCCACGACGTTTGGAGGCTGTTTTGGGCGGCGGGGGAGGGGGGGGGAGGGAATGCAAATCATTGATATTATAAACCCGTAATATGTTCCTTTTGATCAACACTCTCTAATATTAAAGAACGAATATAGATCATTATAAAGTAATTTATATTAACAGTTGAACTTCATTATACTCCGAGAGGGTTGCACAGAAATAAACATGGAAAGGAACATTGGAAGACATGACCGCTTATTTGCCATACAACGACATCTGATAAATCAGAAAAAAATGAAATGATAAATACCGGATTTTGACTCATCGAATGAAGAAACTTAATTTTGAAATAGGCATTATGAAAAAGAAAATGTTTCGAAATATTTTTTACATAATCAATGGAACTGAATACTGAATTCCACTTCCCAAGAGGGATAAGCAAGGAATCATAGAAAATGGACAGGATAGGAAAATAAAATACACATTGATACGGCCTTTATTTTTGCTCATGGCCAGAATAGGGCGTAAATATGTGTAGACATTTACAGAAATATACTATATGACGGCCTTAATCCAGCACTGTTCTCTTGAACTTCACCATATATTCATCATTTCCTCAGCTCTAAACGCCTGAGAGAATTATAAACTTCATCAAAAATGTAATCTCTGTCAGCGCCATCTCTTGGTCCTTAATTGCACTGCTTTTTACTTTTTGTCTGTTGCCACTCGAAATGATTTAACTTCTTTTTTATTTCGCATAAGAATAGTCGGATTTGTGTTTTACAATTTTTAATGACTCCAACACATTCTTAATAATGTCACTGGACTTCGTCGATATATCATATTAGTTTGTGCAAAGGGTAACGATACTTATTTTCTGACTACACCATGTCGCAGAAAACATAATTTAAGGTAACACAATATCTATACACACAGGCATAACATCAACACCACAATCACTTTCATCATCACCGCCAACCACATACAATATCATCACCAACAACAACATTAACAATAAAAACGACAATGATAACATCACCATATAATGGCAACAAAAATACCACCACCACCACACCCCTTCCACCACCACACCCCTTCCACCACCACACCCCTTCCACCACCACACCATCTCCACCACCACCACACCATCTCCACCACCACCACACCACCACCGCTAACCCCCCCCCCCCCCCCTCAGCACCACCACCCGAATTCTGAACTCCTACGTGCTAACCTTTCAGATCACAGAGACCCTCCGCGGCTGCCTCCGGAATCTCAACATTAACGACGAGGAGTTCGAGATCCCGAGCAACAGAAGGGCGGACAGGATCGTGGGCGTCGGGCAGTGCTTCGCCAGCGTCCAGCCAGGCTCCTATTTCCCAGGGGACGCCTATGCCATTTACAGTAAGTGGGTCGCGGTGACTTCTTGTTCTTACTGGCGGGGCTGCTAGTGGTACTGGCACTGGTGCGGGTGGAGGTGATATTATCGTTACTGTTATTGTTGTTATTATTATTATTATCATTAATGTTGATATTATTATTGTTGTTTTGTTGTTGTTATAATAATAAGAATAAGAATAAGAATAAGAATAATAAGAATAATTTAAAAATATTATTATTATTACCATTGTTAATAATCATCATCATCACCACCACCACCACCATCGGTTGAAAAAAAAACCTTTACACGAGCATATTTCCCACAAATAACCCTGCTTGTTTTCTCCTCTCTCCTCTCTTCCCTACAACCCGCGCTCGCCCCCACCGCGGCCCTTCCCTCCGCCCCCTTGCACCCTCGCAGGCAACAGCTTTAATGTGGGCGCCTTGCTCGAGCTGAGGCTGGAGTTCCGGACGTGGGAGCTGAACGGCATCATCCTCTCCGTGGCGGACCCGGCGGGCGCGGCGCTGTCGCTCGAGATGGTCAACGGCGCCGTGAGTGGATGACTTCTTTGGAGGGGGGGGGGGGGATGTGTAAGGGTGTGTGTGTGTGTGTGTTTGTGCTTGTGTGTATGTGTGTGTGTGTATTTGTTTGTTTGTTTGTTTGTGTGTGTGTGTGTGTGTGTGTGTGTGTGTGTGTGTGTTTGTGTGTGTGTCTCTGCCTGGCTGTCCGTTGGGGAGTCGGGTGTGTCTGTATGTGTGTGCATGTGTGTATGGGTGGTTATGTCATATTTGTGATATTTTTTGTTCTTCATCTTTTCTTTCAGCGATAGTTTAGTCCTTTCATCGGTTCTTTGTCATTTCTTCGGGACAAAGGGAGGTGCGGATTAGAATCATTTACGTTCTAGTATCATTTACGATGTTTTATAATTTCCCTTTTTTTCTTGAATTAATATTTTGTTTTCCTTTCCATCACT
>NC_061828.1:1413479-1423479 GCF_019202785.1 Penaeus chinensis | reverse complement strand
TCTACAATGATCATTAGAGTACGCATTTAATCTTGTGTTTTTCGATCCTAGTCCATGACAGTAAACAAATTACAATATATAAATATTGTCAATTTCGTTTTAGAAAGTTAAAAAAAAAAAACATGCACTCCAAATTTCCTATCCTTTGTGTGTGAGCCTTACAATGGGGAGTTTAAAATATCTACTGTGTAAGTACAGCATACACCCTAACGTCAATTATCTGAAGTTGATCAGTATCGCTGGACACCTTCTGAATGACGAGGTACCTGCCAGAACTGCCTCCACTCTTCATAAATCTGACGCGTCCTTGTGCTACCGTGTAAGGGCCTACATACTGCCCGTGCAAAGTCCAGGCGGAAAAGTCTTCGCCGTTTCTCGGTGTGGTGCCAACGCGAATCTGATGGCGGAGGAAAAAAATGATTTGGGTCGATATCATGTTATTTCGAATGTCATATTTGGAAAAATAGGAAGAAAATATAAAATTATAATTGTGGGAGATACATTCTAATGTTGAATTAGAATAAATGATTTGGGGACACGTCAGCATTATTACTAATAATATTAATAATCAGTGCCTGTTTCATTTTGAGAGTTTGACAACAGACCTATAACTGACAACCAGGGAAAAAACCTATATTCAAATTCATGAACTTCAATATTAGTTATTATTACAGTATTGAATCGAAATTACACAGCAGTACAGGGTCCCCGTAATTAGACCATTGTTTCATAGGAAGACACTGTAAAGCCATATGGGTCGAGCGTAATCAGAGTTGTGTATTTTATTAGAAGTAAAGGTTAAAAAGCACAATTTAGTTTTTTAATTTACATTTACAGAGCAGCATAACATATACGTTTTACATTAGGCAGACTTGACTACCTAAAATGCTTAGGGCAGAATAACTTCTAATGAAGGAACAGCTGGCCTAATGTAGTAAGTTAAAGAGCTACAGGAAATACGGAAAGAAAAGAATCTTATTAATACCCCTTGTTAACTAGGCCATTTGCCGCTCCCACCGCCTGGTTAATACGTCCAGGAACAATCTATTTGTGGGGAAAAGAGACACCTAGATGTGCGTAAAGTAAAAGGAATGAGTGTAAGTATAAGAAAAGAAATGACCTTGTACACAAGGGTTTCCCGCCTGGTAAGTGAGGGTTCAGCTTTGGATTCGTTTGTCTCTTTCTTATTGCAAAAGGTTTAACTTTTAAAACCAGGGAATTTTACTCGAGAAACCATATAGTTAAAATACATTTCCTTCTTAAAAGAAAATACAACCTAAAGCACAATATACATTAAAATAAACATGAAACAATAAAACATATACATTTATATAAACATGAATGTATCTGTATATATATATATATATATATGTGTGTGTATATCTATATATATATATATATATATATATATATATGTGTACATATGTATATATGCATATACATATATTATATGTATATATTAACACATATACATACATATATATGCATATATATATGCATATATATATATACGTATATATATATATATATATATATATATATATATATATATGTATATATACATATATATGTACATGCATTTATTTATATATATATATATATATATATATATATATATATATATATATGTATGTATATGTATATATACGTATGTATATACGTACACACACATGAATAAATAAATATGAATATAAATATATATAAATATATATATATATATATATACATATATATGTGTGTGTGTGTGTGTGTGTTTGTATGTGTGTGTGTACACATACACACACACACGTGTGTGTGTATATATATATATATATATATATATATATATATATATATATGTGTGTGTGTGTGTGTATAGATGTATATAGATGCATACATACACACACATATGTGTGTATATATATATATATATATATATATATATATATGCATGTCTATATGAATATATGTATATTTACACATATATATGCATATATACATACATATATACCTACATATATATAGATAGATACAGATATTTATATACATATATGTATATATACATATATGTGTGTATGTATGTATATATACATATGTGTGTATGTATGTATAGATACATATAAGTGTGTATGTATGTATATATACATATATATGTATAAATACATACATATATATATCGATAGATAGAAACAGATATTTATATACACATATGTATGTATATACACATATGTATACATACATATATATATACACACACACACACACACACACACACACACACACATGTGTGTGTGTATAGATATAGATATGCATATATATATATATATATATATATATATAATATTATATATAAATGTATATAATATATATGTATATATACATACATTTACATATATATGTCTATATATACAAACATACGCACATAAATACATCGATACATTCATATGTATACATGCACACACACATATATTTACATATGTATGTGTGTGTGCGTCCAATGTATTATTTACAGTAGATGAAGGAAAATTGTTAAACTCTTTCCCAACAAAATTATACATGGCATATTGAAGCCCTACCATAGTACTTCTAAAGTTCCACATAGACAGATATAGGAGTCATATTTTTTTAGAATAATTCATTCATACTCCACCATCAACCAAGCTGGAGTTAAAGATAAAATATTTAACAGAGAAATTATAATTTTGCATATCTATATAGTATAAGTCAAAAGCAATCTAATTACATCAGTTTC
The DNA here is from genome assembly GCF_019202785.1 of Penaeus chinensis. NCBI lineage: Eukaryota > Metazoa > Arthropoda > Malacostraca > Decapoda > Penaeidae > Penaeus > Penaeus chinensis. Next base: position 1,420,748 of record NC_061828.1, on the reverse strand, counting down.
ATCCTTCTATCAAAGTAGATCAATAATGAGAGCTTCTTAAAAACTTATTAATCTATAGAATAGGGTATAAATGGGTTGAATTTGCAAATTGGCTTCGCTGTTTCTGCCGTCTGTCTATTGTTACCCAATGGAAGAAGTCGGTCTCAGTACCAGCGATAGGAATAGCGTCCATCTGTCCATCTACAATAGTTTATAAGTGCTGAGACGGTCTTATAAGTAAAATGCACACTTCAGCTTATAGTATATCTCTTATCATACCTTCCAATGTTTCGTAAAAAAGACTCATGTTATTTTGCAAACCAAAAGCCAAGTATTGTTATTCACTTGTAGCACAGTAAGCCGATTTACGCAAATATCCAATGGAATTTAGCATCTTAAACGGAATATACACAATTCGTAAGACCAAAGAAAGTAGGAAAGGGACAGAAGCTGTATATGGTGAAATCCCAATCAAGATCCTTAGGAAGAAAAACGAGGCAAAAGTTCCGTGATGGTCTGAGAATATTACTATTAAATACACAAACATATTTACAGGTATGGAAGTGTCTAAGCAAGATTTAATTTCACAAACCTCTATGTCGTGGAATCTCCCAACAGCCGGTAGGTAATCGTATCTGGGTAAGATCTCAACTGCGTACACCTTCCAGTGCTGCAGCAGATCCAGCATCCACCATGCACGGGCAATGCCATTGGCGCTGTGATACATGGTTGTGTTTGAGTCATCAATGGCGTATTCGGGGGCAAAGCTGTTTGAACAAAAGGAGAAGTCAACCATTATTTATGTGTCTGTGGTTATGTGGATGCATGCATGTGTGCATGTGTATTACTATGCAATCCTTACTTACGATCCGTATTGCACAGATCCTTCTGCTGGTTTCCCTCGAGATATCTCTTCCAAGACGCCCAGAGATGGAAGAGAAAGTCTGTGGAAGATACGCCCATCTCCATTGGAATCTACTTGATTAGGCCCGTAGACGTCGCAGGTACCATCTGACGCGAAAAGAATTTAAGGGCCGTTATAAAGGCAGCTTAACTTGTGAATGTCCCTAGGTAATAGAATTTCCAACACACGCTACCTTTTGGTTAAAAGTTTATTCAATGATGGGTGCATATCATTATGAAATTAATAGTCCACATATATAATTTAAAAAACAGAAGTGGAGTACTTTGTAAAAATCGTGTGGCATTACAGGACACTTGTATGTAACCTGGCTGCCACTAAAAAAGGCTAAGTTTCAATGAGTGCTAGATAGATAAAAGCCAAAGGGCAAGATCATCAGTTATGCCGCATCAAGGGATAGTATCACTTTCCCTATCCTTCTCCTTTCTTTAACACAATCAAGTGTAATGGAGGTTAGCTTCTGCACAAAATAAGTTTGCATAACAACGCTTACTCCAGCATCCTTTGTATCTTGAGAAAAAGGCACAGTTCTGGTATCACTGTCCTGAAAAGAAACAAATGCACGCTCACAAACTGAGAAAGCATCCGGTATGAACTTGTGTGCCTGGATTCGAAACAGCAGACCATTTCCTAAGAATTTATGGGATTGTAAATAAGAATTTTGGATATGATTATGGAAGTCTAGCCCTCGGGTGACTCCAAAGCGCCTTCAGCATATAGATACGAATCTTATCTGAAGAAGGGGCCCTTAGAAAAGAAAATAATAGTTAACCTAAGGTTAATGCGTCGGAAATTAATTTTGTAAAATTGGAGTGGCTCTAAAAATCTATTCTTATATATCACAGAGGTAAAGCAACTTGACATAACTGTTTAAAATCCTTACATCAACACTCAGATTCATTGAAGGATAATGAGTCGATGTTTATCTACTATATACAGCAACTCTCTTATGAAAAGTCTTGGGTCTTTTCCTGAGTATCTCTTCATCAAAGAGAGAGACTATGGTCATCAATCTTCATTACTGGCCACTAACAAAAAAAAAAATATATATATATTTCTATAAATCAAGGTTCTACAAACTTTCCATCAAGACCCAATTTGATTGTGTACACTGCAAGGAGAAAAAGAGAGTGAAAATAACAAAGTCGGCACTACTCACTGTTATAAATGTAGCCCACTCCATGGAGTTGATGGCACCGCATGGCACAAACGATCGTCGAAGTGACCAATGGAAAGGACGAGACCTCCTCTGGAATGCATACCATCAACTGGCTGGCCATGAACGAGTTTCCATCCACATGGAGCAAGATTAGGGCCCATATCACCGCATACATGCCCACATTTAAAACCTGGGCGTGCAAAGCCATCACGGAGTGAGACGATTCGGGTCTTCAAGAGAAAGAAAATGCATCCATTAATGATTATCTTCCCCAGACCCCATTGGTTGCAAGGTTATGAACTATTTTAAAAAGTAGAATAAAGGAAATTTACGTCTTTTTCCTTAGTATGCGTATTAATGCATGTTTTTATATGTAACACAACTATATGCACTAACATCCATGTCATTATAACAAACCACATTTTATGAATCGACGCCATCCCTGCTTCTGAAGCAAGGATTCGGGATCGAAGCATTTTTCGACACTGCGTTCGAGCGCTTCGAACACTGTTTACTTTAGCCTATCCGAACTCTCTATTGTAAGAATTTCTTGTTACTTTTCTTATGGTATTGTCAGATGCTATACATGCGGTGAGAGTACATATATCAAAAGAAAGTGGCAATAAGTATGCAGCTTCCATGAAGAAAGAACTGTTAGTTTGGGAAATAAAATGTAACAAATAGGTATTCAGAAGGTGAGGGAGTTTCGCTCATTTCAGAAAAGAAAGGCAAGAAATACGAATTAAAGAATTTATATTCAGTTATTTAGTGCATAGGATTTACATTTTTCATATATTCAACTCTCATATTGTTTGGACGGAATATATTTTTTACGACATATACAGCAAAAATAAATAGATAAATAAATGAAAGAACAAAGATGAATAATAAAATAATAAAATAAATGAAAGAACAGAGAAAAAAATAATAGTAGAATAAAATAAATGAAAAACAAAGGAAAATAATAATAGAATAACGGGATAGTAGCTCGATTTTGAAATGATGTTCTCTTTTTCAGGAAATTTGCCGATTTAAAGAATTCTGGGCGTTGTTCTTTGTGCAAATTAATCGCTGAGGACATCTGATGACCTTTTCCCTGATAGCAGGAGAGGGCATGAAGTGTATCAGGAAAAAGGCAAAAGCTGAAGTAGAAAGAATATGGAACAAAAATGCGTAATAATCACATTAGAAAACGATAAGAACCGGCTCGTGAAACCCTGCGGGTATACTCGTCGTCTTTGGAAATTTGCAAACAGAGAAATTATCCTAGAACAATTAGTAAGCTTTGGCATCCGGGGTAAATTATTGAGCTGGATTAGAATGTATCTTTCGAACAGATCTGCAAGTGTCTTGTTCAGGGGAGTGAGAAGTTCCACCACACAATCTTTTGAACTTGGGACGCCACAGGGAGGAGTTCTCAGCCCTATGTTGTTCAATGTCCTCATGCACAAGCTGGTGGCAGATATTCCACTTGGGGATGGTGAATCAATTATAGGCTATGCTGATGACATATGTGTCAAAGCATCATCACAAGAGAGGATGCAAATAATTCTCGACAAACTCACTACTAGGGCTCATGAGTGTGGGTTAGTCATCTCCACTGAGAAAACAATGGCTCTCAATCCATGTATCATACCCCACCAACTTTTCGCATAGTTGACCAGGAGCTTGACATGTGTCATAAATATAAATATCTCGGGGTGAACATAAATGATGCAGACCTGATCCTTTCCCTGAAAAAGAGACTCTGGGAAAGACTGAAACCATTGAAAGTTCTTGTTGGAAGAGAACATGGCATCAATGTTAAGCTCGCTAGACTGTTTTACTTGGCTTTTATAAGATCAGTTGTAGACTACCATGCACTGCACTTGTTGCAATGTAAGGAATCAGAAATAAATAGCTTGGAGGTAGTGCAAAATGAAGCCATGAGGATTATCCTCGGCGCCCCGAGAACAGCAAGGATAGTAAACATGAGGTCGGAACTTAACCTACCATCCATCTCTGATAGAATAATATTTATTTCCACTATATTTGGGGTCATAGCTCTGAGGGAACCGTTGTATCTTTCAGACTTCCAAAAAAAAAAAAAAAATGCAGCATAAAATCACGCAAGCAGACGTAACTAATCACACACACGCGCGCCCTCTAATACACAAAATCTCCATGAACATTACAAAGCTCAATGTCCCAATTAGTAAAATACCACAGGGTCGATCCATTCCACCATGGAAAAATTCAAAATTGATCGTGCACCTTACGTGTCTACCACAAAAAAACAGTGTACATAACTGCGTGTTACAACAAATTGCATTAGCAACGGTGAAGGAACACACAGAGTCTATGGGCGATGATGTATACGAGTGTTACGTTGACGGATCCGTACAGTCTGGATACAAAGCTGGTTGTGCTTGTACTGTATACAAAAATGGCCTACTAAAACATCAAGTTAATATGAGAGTGCAAAATTGGGCCAGCACTACACAAACGGAGCTGGCAGGTATACTCCTTGCAACGGAATTCGTAATGTCTCGGGGCTCTGGAGTAGTTTTCTGTGACTCTCAGAGTGCTCTTCGGACACTAAATTCTTTCAAAGCAGGTGGCGATGAGGAAATTGTGAGTTGCATTAAGCGTAACGTAACTTGTGCAATAGAGCGTAATTTTAACATTCAATTTGTATGGATTCCATCTCATGTTGGCATAAGCAAGCACGACCACGTCGACAAATTGGCGAAGGAAGCCTGTAGCAAAGATACTGTGAACATTGATCTTGGGATGCCTCTTGCTAGGGTTGCACATATATTGAAAAGTTCTCATAAGGAAGAACTAGTAGATCTGACAAACACTCAAAGGCCTGAAAGCTGTACCATAAGGCATTACGATCAGTATAGAGATAGCAAACCCTCCTATGGGTGGCACCGAAGTCAAACCAGACAATGTGACGTGGTTATTGCCAGAATACGTTTAGGTTACAGAATGTATTGGCAACTGCACGGTGCAAGAAGTGCAGATGAAACTAAATGTAGACTGTGTAACGAAGAAAACAAGCGAACGCTTGAGCATTATATCTCGGAATGTCATGTGATACAGCCTTTCAGACCACTTAACATGAGGTATAAAGAACTATGTGAATATTTCATTTCATCTGATATATTGGAAGATATACTCGTATTATATCCTAAATTTACTATGTAAAACTGCCGTAAACAAAAAACACAGTGTTATGTAAACACGGCAAGATCATATCAACGTATTATTTTTGTATGATGTATGACATGTTTCTATACTACCATGTACAATTACAGTAGTCACAGACTACTGTACTGTGTTAGATGTATATAAAACTGTAATCATGATTGCCCACGCCTGAGCAGATAGCCAGGGTGGTAAATAAACTTACTTAACTTACTTAACTTATGAGCCGACGCGTCAACTTTTGGTAAAATCCTGTGGTCTTTAGACAAAACGTCCTAACCTAACACCTAACCTAACACAACAGTATTTGTACAATCTGCTCTTATCATATAACTCCCCATGGCCGTGCACCCAGCCAGAGGGAACCGCACCCCGGATCCCCATCCTCTTTGCACAATATATCAATGTACAGCGAAAATACCGACCTTTTCTTAAGCTCTGTCGATTCTCTGCAATGTTTGGTCTGCAATCACTTATTTCGACATTCAGGTTACTTTATGGGTTCAGATATCAAAGCGTGATGGTTACTGTTGTTTATTCTTTCTTCGCAGCCACTATAGCGTTCTATGAATAACCCAGAAGTTACGCAACACTAAGCGAAACAAAATTCACTGGCGCTTATCAAGGAATGGAGTCTCACGGCGCTGTCAAAAATCCCGGTCTCGAAAACAAGCATGCGCAGATTTTTGTTAAAAATATATAAATATTGTTTGAATATTGTAATCGGGAGTACCTGCTTCTAATACCGGAGCTGGCTTTTATTATATCGCGAATCATCCCTCTCCCCTTTTTTCTCTCTACCTCTGTCATATTCTTTCTCACTACCTCTTTCTGTGTGTGGTTGTGTGTGTGGCTGTGTGTTTGTGTCTACAATTTCAATGCCTGGTGATTTACAAAAATTATATGAGAGTGACTTAGTATGAAGTATTTGAGAGTCCGGCAATAAAGAAAGTCAGCAGAAAAGGACTCTCCTACCCTATCAGACTTACACCAGAGGAAAAGCCTCTTCCGTAATGTAAATAAAACAACGAAAGGAAGAGCAAGACAATATGTCGAAGGCCCTTTTCATGTATTGCTTTTTCGGACAATGCCGTAGTCAGCTAAAAGGAACTATTATTGGGAGATGAGAAAGAAGTTTGTGTCGGGGATGTTCTAATGCAGCATTTATTTTGTAATTCGTTTCGATGAAGCTGTATAAGTGGAGGCTCAGGTGTATGTTCTTGCAGTTGAGTGTCAGTAACTCCGGATTTGCCCTTGAAGGCGTCCGAGTTGGTGAATATTTGGGACGTGGTGTTTACGTTGTTTTCTCTTTTTTTCTTTTCTTTATTAACTCTCTTCCGTGCTCCGTATTTACGGCCTCGGGATGACCCGGGGTCGATGAGGATCAGAGATGCCATCCCCGTGGAGTTGGGGCATTGCAATATTCTCTCCCTTTCTCTCTCTCTCTAACCTACATAAATACACATTCTAACGCACATAAATACACATTCATGTGTAGGTATCGCAGTCTTTTACTGGTCAAACATGTAATGATACTCACATTCACTACACCATGTTCCATGGTTTTATTTTTTCTCTTTTTTTTTCTGGCATGTAATTAACCGGTCACTTTTTCTTGGTAAAGATCCCTCAATCTTTACCTATATCGGTTCAGGGGGTTTACTCTTGCTCTTGTCAGGCTTCTTGGCCACCAGCTGTGTTCTTCGGTGTTCTTGTGAACACTGATGATTTGCTCATAGTTGGTGTCTCCTACGTACACCAAGCGGTCTCATGTTCTACCAGTCGTTCTGTGTAAGCGGATGTTCATCGGTTCGAGACTTTTCTTTTTTTTCTTATCATTTTTAACCTTGGTGAAATTACTGCCAGCAGTATGTTTGCCGTCTAGTTCTTGCTGCTGGGATAATCAGAAACTGATCCAGTGATCCAGTGTGGCAACTCTGGCTGCAGGGGATGGACGTCAGATGATTATGCATTTGCGGTCTCTTGATGGAAGAAGAATAGGTGATGTGTAATATGA
>NC_061828.1:1403479-1408479 GCF_019202785.1 Penaeus chinensis | reverse complement strand
ACTTGTCGAGGGCTGGGCTGGATGCCCACCTGGACAAACTCGAGGACAATATGGGCGACTACTCGGAAGGCCAAGGAGAGCGGTTCCCCGAAGATGTGAGGGAGACGGAGCCGAGGTTCCGGGGCCACTAAGGAGAGCATGGCGGGGGACTGGATCTGGGGGCTGGCGAGGGACTGCGACCTGGACTGCAGCCGCAGGTCCAGGAAGTCCAGTCACTTCTGATGCTTGCTGTTGCTGAAGTTGAAGCTTTATGACTTAACTTCTTGAATAGTTCAACTTGTGCGCCAGAGCGGGGCAAGTTAATAGAACCTGATTGATAAAAGTCAGTGTTGAATCAGGGTCAGGCATTGCCCGACCACGTTGTTCGAAGGATTTTTTTTGTTTTACTTGTTAGTTTTTTCATAACTTGGTTATAATAGTAAGACATGCTGTGTTGATGTGTTGATTTCTTTTTATTTACCCAAAAACGTTTTTACTTACCCAAAATGGTGCATTTAATGGTTTGATAGTTTGTTTTTATTTGTTTTTGTTATTTTACTAAGTTTAAGTCATAAATGACTCTGTAAATTCAATCCTATGAATTGATATTTTTTTTAATTTTATTTATTTATTTATTATTATTATTATTATTATTATTATTATTTAAAGAATGAACATTTCGAAATATCAAGGACCTGATCACAAACCCAAACTTTGGATTAACTAGGAAATGACACATAGAACACTGAACAAAATTTGTGTTACACTGTGTAATATAAGTATTGCTGCTATCATCACGAATATAATCGTGATAATAATGCTAATGATGATGATGATGAGGATAATTATGATGATATTAATGATACTAGTTATCATTATTATCTTTACATTATTGTTATTGTCATCATTATTATCTTTACATTATTGTTATTGTCATCATTATTATTGTTGTTATCCCTATTATTATTATTATTATTATTATTATTATTATTATTATAACTAAAATTATTAGCATTATTACTGTCATTATTATTTATAATGAAAATAATAATAATAATGATAATAATAAAAACAAGGATGATTATGCTGATGATGATAATAATAATAACAACAACAACAACAACAACAACAACAACAACAACAATAATAATAATAATAATAATAATAATAATAATAATAATAATAATGATAATAATGATAAGAATAGTAATAACAATGATGATAATTTTGAATCAGTGATAAAGATAATATTCATAACAATGATAAATGATGATAATCATAATAATGATGATAATGGTAAAGATCATAACGATTATAATAATGATTATAATAATGATAGCAATAATTTTGATAACGGTGATAGTAATGATGATAATAACAACAATTATGATCTTGATAATAACAATAATAATAACAACAATTATGATCTTGATAATAACAATAATAATAACAACAATTATGATCTTGATAATAACAATAATAATAACAACAATTATGATCTTGATAATAACAATAATAATAACAACAATTATGATCTTGATAATAACAATAATAATAACAACAATTATGATCTTGATAATAACAATAATAATAACAACAATTATGATCTTGATAATAACAATAATAATAACAACAATTATGATCTTGATAATAACAATAATAATAACAACAATTATGATCTTGATAATAACAATAATAATAACAACAATTATGATCTTGATAATAACAATAATAATAACAACAATTATGATCTTGATAATAACAATAATAATAACAACAATTATGATCTTGATAATAACAATAATAATAACAACAATTATGATCTTGATAATAACAATAATAATAACAACAATTATGATCTTGATAATAACAATAATAATAACAACAATTATGATCTTGATAATAACAATAATAATAACAACAATTATGATCTTGATAATAACAATAATAATAACAACAATTATGATCTTGATAATAACAATAATAATAACAACAATTATGATCATGATAATATGATATTAGGAATAAAGATACTGATGACAACAATTATAATGAAAATTATTATGTAATCCTAACAAAGAAGTTAAAGACGGAAATATTTTCGCTAAGCAGGCAAGCTCACATAACTAAGGAGAGAGAGAGAGAGAGAGAGAGAGAGAGAGAGAGAGAGAGAGAGAGAGAGAGAGAGAGAGAGAGAGAGAGAACAGGGCCAGAGGCAGATGATTCTCCGTTACATACCTGCTTCTCAAGACGAAGACCACCTCTCGCTCTAAGCTCTGGGAAGGAAGTGAAATCCTTCTGACTTCTTTCGCCTAACGTCTCTGTTGATACTAATAGCTGTAACTGGTTCCTCGGGCGACCGTTAATACATTTTTATGAAGCCAAGTCTAAACTTCTTTAGTCGCTGTGTCGACATTTACCGCGCGCGTGAAATGCGTCTCGTAGCTCGCCATAAAATTTAGTGTGAATTCTGGAGTACCTTTTTTGCCTTTAGATACGGCATTCCGAATAATACACTGGGGGGAAAGTGGCGCTACACTAATACCAGGTAATGTTTTTTGATAAATGAATTTCAATAATAAAAAGATACATTGATGATTAAGTTCTCGATATCGTTTTTGAAATCATATGTCGACGATGTATATTGAGTGCTCCTGGTCAGGAAGAAATTCATGGCCGATCGTTCATCTTGGCTAACGACACGGCGCTTGATGTCCAAATATATTTTCAAGTGAGAAGAGAATATATCGTTTAACAAGAAGGAAAATAAAATAACATTAAGTGACGCCTGTTCTTAGTTTTTTTGAAAAATTTATCTTTGGAAAATTGTCTCGTTATGTTACCTCCGCGTGAAAAGGCGTATTTTATTTTAAATATATACATACACAATATATATATATATATATATATATATATATATATATATGTGTGTGTGTGTGTGTGTGTGTGTGTGTGTGTGTGTGTGTGTGTGTGTGTGTGTGTTTTACAGAAGTACAGATCTTATGAATAATTAATCCTACTCAAGCAGCATGTGCAAGCTTACAGAAGAGTAAAGCATTGAACAAGCTGGCGTGGTATATACGCCCACAGCACATATCACACCCCACAAAAAGCTGTTCGTGTTACCGGAGAAACGTATAAAAAATAATAATGAAATAAGAATAATGATAATAATAAAGTGATGTGGTTCTTTAAATAAAAGGTCCTAACCTGATACCTAACCTAACCCAGTAGAATTTATATAATTTCTTACCATATAATTCCCCAAGGTTGTGGAGCCAGCCAAAGGAAACCGCACCCTGGGTCCACATATTATTTACACAATATACCAATGTATAGCGAAAACACAGATCTTTTATTAAGCTTCGTCGATCTCTGCAGTGTTTGGTCTGCAATCACTTCTTTCGACATTCAGGATACCTAATGGGTTCAGATATCAAAGCGTGATGGTTACTGTTGTTTATTCTTTCTTCGCAGCCACTCTATCGTTCTATGAATGACCCAGAAGTTACGCAACAATAAGCGAAACATTCTTTACTGGCGTTGGTTAAAGACGAGTCTCACGCCGCTGTCAAAAATCCCTGTCTCGAAAAGACGCATGCGCAGATTTTGTAAAGAACTACATAAATAACTGTTTACATGCGTTAAAGATAATCGGGGGTACCTGCGTCTGATAGCGGAGCTGGCCAACGACATTTACGAGGAGTGAATTGCAACATGAATCATCCCTCTCCTTTTTTTCTCTCTCACTTGTTCTCGTTCTCATTCCCTCTATCTATCTATCTATCTATCGATCGATCGATCTGTGTGTGTTTGTGTGCCTTTACATTTTCAAAGCCTGGTGATTTACGAAACTTAAATGAGGGTGACTTTATAAAGTGAACTATGGAGGTATATTTACACCAGAGGAAAAGCCTCTTCCCTAATGTAAATAAAACAATGAAGAGAAGAACAAGAAAATATACGAATAGGAAGTTTTCATGCATTGCTTTTTCGGAGTTTAAAGGACATTACAATGCAAAATGATCAAGGCAAGTGGAGAAACTAGATTTTCGAAAGAAAGGAAGGAGAGAGATCTGAGATCGTAGCTAGCTAAAAGGAACTATTATTGGGAGATGAAAAAGAAGTTTGTGTTGGGGATGTTCTAATGCAGCATTTATTTTGTAATCTGTTTCGGTGAAGCTGCAAGAAATGGAAGCTCATTATCTCTTTCTCCCTCTCCATCGCACATAAATACACATTTATGTGTAAGTATTCCTAGTTTAACTTGTGATGATACATTTATTCACGTACACAATATTCCATAGAATATTTATGTTTTATTTTTTATTATTATTATTATTATTATTATTATTATTTTTTAGGGTGGGGGGCAGTGATTAACCGATCACTATTTCTTGGTAAAGTTCCCTCAATCTTTACCCATACCGGTTCAGGAGGTTTACTCTTGCTCTTGTCAGGCTTCTTGGCCACCAGCTGCGTTCTTCGGTGTTCTTGTGAACACTGATGATTTGCTCATAGTTGGTGTCTCCTACGTACACCAAGCGGTCCCATGTCCTATCAGGCATTCTGTGTAAGCGGATGAATATGGGCCTATCCAATGTTTTATGTAAGTGAAGCTTTATGTTTTCAGGCCAACCTGATGTACGTACTAGTACACACATACACACCTACGCGCACAAGCACATCAACTTATAATTCGCAGGTTGAAGAGTTGAAGACACTGATGTACTACTTACAACAGCAAGAGAACAGACTGCGACACTTCGATATCATTTTCTGGAAATTTAAAAATGATGAGTATCATCAGTTGGCAAATCTCGAAATATGCTTATATATATTCTTTCTTTCTTTCTCTTCCTTTTCTAAATTTAAGTATTGCATTTATAGTGGCCTATTCCCCCACACGGTCTATGACGAGGCCATGGCAGGTGCGTGTTGGCTCTGCAGCCACTCACGAGATGCTGGTAATAATAATTACTATACTATATGATTACTATATATTATATATGTATACACAT
>NC_061828.1:1390979-1400979 GCF_019202785.1 Penaeus chinensis | reverse complement strand
TCCAGTTAGATCTACGAAATATACTAATTGGGACATTGAGCTTTGTAATATTCATGGAGATTTTGTGTATCAGAGGGCGCGTGTGTGTGATTAGTCACGTCTGCTTGCATGATTTTATGTTGCAGTTGTTTTTGGAAGTCTGAAAGATACAAGGGTTCCCTCAAAGCTTTGACCCCAAATATAGTGGAAATAAATACTATTTTATCAGAGGTGGATGGTAGGTTAAGTTCTGACCTCATGTTGACTATCCTATCCTCATGGCTTCATTTTGCACTACCTCCAAGCTATTTATTTCTGATTCCTTCGCTGCAACAAGTGCAGTGCATGGTAGTCTACAACTGATCTTAGAAAAAAACAAGTAAAACTGTCTAGCGAGCTTTACATTGATGCCATGTTCTCTTCAAACAAGAACTTTCAATGGTTTCAGTCTTTCCCAGAGTCTCTTTTTCAGGGAAAGGATCAGGTCTGCATCATTTATGTTCACCCCGAGATATTTATATTTATGACACATGTCAAGCTCCTGGTCAACTATGCGAAAAGTTGGTGGGGTATGATACATGGATTGAGAGCCATTGTTTTCTCAGTGGAGATGACTAACCCACACTCATGAGCCCTAGTAGTGAGTTTGTCGAGAATTATTTGCATCCTCTCTTGTGATGATGCTTTGACACATATATCATCAGCATAGCCTATAATTGATTCACCATCCCCAAGTGGAATATCTGCCACCAGCTTGTGCATGAGGACACTGGACAACATAGGGCTGAGAACTCCTACCTGTGGTGTCCCAAGTTCAAAAGCTTGTGAACTGGAACTTCTCACTCCCCTGAACAAGACACCTACAGATCTGTTCGAAAGATACATTCTAATCCAGCTCGATAATTTACCCCGGATGCCAAAGCTTACTAATTGTTCTAGGATAATTTATCTGTTTGCAATGTCAAAAGCTGACTTAAGGTCAAGAAAAACAGTGTGCTTCCCTGGATTAGAGTTTGAGTAGTACTCTGCAAAGCAATGTTGTGTGCTACGTCCCGTTATGAATCCGTACAGTCTGTGAGATAATTTACCTTGCAACCTGTACCTGAGTCTGTTCAAAATTATCCTTTCTAGAACTTTGCATACATATGAGGTTAGTGAAATTGGGCGGTATTTATCAGTGTTTGGTATCAGTATAAAGATGATTAGACTGCGCGTCCAGGGGCCAGGCAGAATACTTGTGACAAAATTAACCTGTACAGGTGCAAAATGGGATTACCAGGTACCTGAGCTATAAGGCGGAGGACACTATAGCTAATTCCATCCTCACCTGGTGCGGACGCTTTTTCTTTGATCAGTGCATTGTTCAGTTCCCACTCAGTAATCTCAGCAAAAACTAAAGGGTCGGTCTCAGAACATCCAATCTCAATGGCAAATTTACGTGCAATTTTAGACTGACTAAGGTGGTTCTGAATATTTGTGGGAAGTGAGCTCAATTTGGACGCTCCAGACCATTGACTAAGGAGCATATCGGCCAATAGTTTAGTTTAGTTTAGTCCTTTATTTACCACCCTGGCTAACTGCACAGGCGTGGGCAAGCTGTGGTACATTTAATGCATGGTCATAACATTATATAGTGTTACATTTGAATTTTAGCCTATAACATTGCTATGAGTACTTATATCAGTTTAAGGAAAGGAACAATTGCACAGTCCTTTATCCACTCATCTGCCACGCCGGCATATAGCTTGGGCGTGGGAAAGCATTAATACATTTTATATTCGGTTATGTGATACTACATTCCAAATTTAGGATACAACATAAGTATATCTTCTAGGGCATCAGATGATATGAAGTAGTTACATAGTTCTCCGTACCTCATGCTAGGTGGCCTGAAAGGCTGTATCACATGGCACTCTGAGATATAATGTACAAGTGTTCGCTTATATTCTTCATTACACAGTTTACACTTAGTTTCTTCGACATTACAAACTGTACTGACCTGCCAATACAATCTATACCCAAGCCTGATTCTTGCAGTCACAACATCACACTGTCTTGTTCTTGTTTTATATAAACCATAGATGAAGGAATCTTGCCTAAACCGGTCATAGTGCTTTATGCTACAGCTTTCAGGGCGCTGAGAATTAATTAACTCAGTCAAGTCCTCTCTGAAGGAGGCTTTAATGATGTAGAAAATCCTAGAAAGAGGTATCCCAAGGTCTATGTCCACACTTTGTTTGTCACATGCTGACTTTGCTAGGCGATCAGCATGATCATGCCTAGGGATTCCAACATGCGATGGAATCCACACAAAACGTATATTATGGCCTCGTTCTTTTGCACGATACACGTTTATCCTGATGTCATTTGCAATATTTCCCGCACCTTTGTCTAGAGTGTTCAGAGCCTGGAGAGCACTCTGTGAATCGCAGAAAATGACCCCTGAGCCTTGTTTCAATAGAAATTCGGTGGCCATGAGATTTCCAAAGACGGAGAGTATATACGTAGGGTTTCACGTGCCGATTGTAATCGTTTTCTTATGTGATTATTACGCATTTTTGTTCCATATCCTTTCTACTTCAGCTTGTTTTGCCTTTTTCCTGATACACTTCATGCCCTCTTCTGCTATCAGGGAAAAGGTCATCAGATATCCTCAGCGATTAATTTGCACAAAGAACAACGCCCAGAATTCTTTAAATCGGCGAATTTCCTGAAAAAAAGAAAATTATTTCGAAATCGAGCTACTTTCCCGTTCTCCACATTGACCCGAATATCAAAGTCCGTTATTATTATTATTATCATTAATGTTATTTTGATGATGGTGATGATGATTTATTTTTATTTATTTATTCCATTTATTTATTTATTTAATTTTGCTGTATATGTCGTAAAATATTTACACCTTCCGTCCAAATACTATGAGTATTGAATATATGAAAAATATAAACCCATTGCACTAAATTATGCGATTCAATATAAATTCTTCATTTCACATTTCTTACCTTTCTCTTCTGAAGTGAACGAAACTCCCGCATCGCATGAATCGGCGAAAAAAAAAAAAAAAAAAAAAAAAAAAAAAAAAAAAAAATCGAGCTACATCGAGTTCTCCATATTCACCCGAATATCCGTTTTTTTTTTTTTTTGTTTGTTTGTTTCTTTTTTGTTTTTTCTGTATAAGTCGTAAAATACATATTTCTTACACCTTCCGTCCAAACAATATGAGAGTTGAATATATTAAAAATGTAAACTCTATGCACTAAATTACTGAATATAAATTCTTTACTTCATATTTCTTGCCTTTCTTTTCTGAAATGAGCGAAACTTCCTCACCTTCTGAATCTTATTTGTAATATTTTTTTTCCCCTAACTAACAGTTCTTTCTTCATGGAAGCTGCACACTTATTGCCACTTTCTTTTGATATATGTACTCTCACCGCATGTATAGCATCTGACAATACCATAAGAAAAGTAACAAGAAATTCTTACAATAGAGAGTTTGGATAGGCTAAAGTAAACAAAGTGTTCGAAGCGCTCGAACGCAGTGTCGAAAAATGTTTCGATCCCGAATCCTTGCTTCAGAAGCAGGGATGGCGTCGATTCATAAAATGTGGTTTGTTATAATGACATGGATGTTAGTGCATATAGTTGTGTTACATATAAAAACATGCATTAATACGCATACTAAGGAAAAAGACGTAAATTTCCTTTATTCTACTTTTTAAAATAGTTCATAACCTTGCAACCAATGGGGTCTGGGAAAGATAATCATTAATGGATGCATTTTCTTTCTCTTGAAGACCCGAATCGTCTCACTCCGTGATGGCTTTGCACGCCCAAGTTTTGAATGTGTGCATGTATGCGGTGATATGGGCACTGTTCTTGCTCCATGTGGATGGGAACTCGTTCATGGCCAGCCAGTCGATGGTATGCATTCCGCGGGAGGTCTTGTCCTTTCCGTTGGTCACTTTGACCGTTTGTGCCATGCGGTGCTATCAACTCCATGGAGTGGGCTACATTTATAACGGTAAGGAATGCCGACTATGTTATTTTCACTTATTTTTTTCTTCCCGCATTGTCTTGCACAAAACAAACAAACGAAGGTAGTGATGAAAAGTTTGAAGAACCCTTATTTGTAATGAACATATTTATGCTAATGGGCAGTAATGAATAACTGATGACCATAGGCTCTATCCTTAATGAAAAGATACTCAGGAAAAGTGCAGGACATTCATATGAGAGCCGCTGTATAAACTAGATGAACATCGACTACAGACTGATTATCATTCAAAGAATCTGTGTGTTGATTCAAGGACTCACCCCGTAAAAACGGTAATGTCAAGTTGCTTTCCCTCAGTGATGTATAAGAACAGATTTTCAGAGCATTACCCTTAGGTTATCCTTTTTTCTTCTCTTCTAGGAGTCCCTTCTTCAGATAAGAATCTAGACGTACAAGTTCATATCGGATGCTTTCTCAGTTTGCGAGTGTGCATTTGTTACTTTTCAGGACCATTGCTCCCAGCCCTTTTTTCTGAAGTGACAAAAATGCTGTATTAAGCCTTATTATGCAGACTTTGTATTTTGTGCAGAAGCAAACATATATTACACTTGATTGTGTTAAAGAAAGGAGAAGGATAGGGAAAGTGATATTATCCCTTGATGCGGCTATCCGTTGATGCGGCATAACTGATGATCTTGCCCTTTGGCTTTTATCTATCTAGCACTCATTGAAACTTAGCCTTTTTTAGTGGCAGCCAGGTTACATCCAGGGGTCCTGTAATGCCACACGTTCTTTACACCACTCTTCTGTTTTTTTGTTGTTGTTTTTTTGTTTTTTTAATTACATATAAGCAAGATAATGGTTTGGCCTGTTAATTTTATAATGATATACACCCATTATTAATTCAACTTTTAACCAAAAGGTAGTCTATGTTGGAAATTCTATTACTTTGGGAAATTCAGAAGCCAAAGTTAACCTGCCATTACAACAGCACTTAATTTTTTTTCGCGTCAGATGGTACCTGCGACGTCTACGGGCCTAATCAAGTAGATTCCAATAGAGATGGGCGTATCTTCCACAGACTTTCTCTTCCATTTCTGGGCGTCTTGGAAGAGATATCTCGAGGGAAACCAGCAGAAGGATCTGTGCAATACGAATCGTAAGTAATGACTGCATAATAGTGCACATGTACACATGCATGCATCCACATAACCACAGACACATAAATAACGGTTAACCTCTCCTTTTGTTCAAACAGCTTTGCCCCCGAATACGCCATTGATGACTTAAACACAACTATGTATCACAGCGCCGATGGCATTGCCCGTGCATGGTGGATGCTGGATCTGCTGCAGCAATGGAAGGTGTACGCAGTTGAGATCTTACCCAGATACGATCACCTACCGGTTGTTGGGAGATTCCACGACATAGAGGTTTGTGAAATTAAATCTTGCTTAGACACTTTCATACCTGTAAACATGTTAATTGTGTATTTAATAGTAATATTCTCAGCCCATCACGGAACTTTTGCGTCGTTTTTCTTCCTAAGGATCTTGATTGGGATTTCTCGATTGTCTCTCCCTTCCCCACTTAATTTGGTCAAACGAATTGTGTATATTCCGTTCAAGAGGATAAATGCCTTCACAGGTACAAGGGAATTACAGTACTTGTATTAATATCTCAGTATAAAGTGTTAAATGCACAGTCTAATATTGGAACATTGGTAATTTATATGAAAGAATGGAAGGTATAATAAAAAATATTCCATATGTACTGAAGTGTGTATTTTACTTATAAGACCGTCTAAGCGCTTATAATATGTTGTAGATGGACAGATGGACGCTATTCCTATCGCTGGTACTGAGACCGACTTTTCCCATTGGGCAACAATAGACAGACGGCAGAAACAACGATGCCAATTGGTCCATTCCTATTTGCGAAAAGATTAACCGCACTTCAACCCATTTAAGTCCAACTCTGTAGATTGATAGGTTTTTAAGAGGTTCTCATTATTGACCTGCTTTGATAGAATGGATGAAACTGATGTAATTATATTGCTTCTGACTCATACTAAAGTTTCATATGAAAAGAGGCATTTCATCCTCTCTCGGTTAGATATATATATATATATATATATATAAATGTATATGTATATAGACATATATATATGCATATATATACACATATATGTGTATATATAACATATATATAGACATATATATATATGTATGCATATATACGTATTTATATGCATATATATGTATATATATGCATATATATATGTATATGTATATAATATATACATGTATATCTACATGTTATGTAGATATACCAACAAGGTTACATATATATATATATATATATATATATATATATATATATATATATATATTTGACTGCTGCGATAGCCCAGTGGTTAGAGCACTGGTCCCGAGTTCAATTCCCCGTCGAGGCTGTCGTAAAATGCCTGCGCTCTGACTGCTGGCTCGAGCGCGATCTCACGATGAGAAAACGACATATCGTCTTGAGAAGTCAGACGCAGGTGCCGTAGGAAAAGTCACCGCCGTGGCACAAGTGTTAATGCGCTGAACCGCCGTTGATTAGGCACATACATATATATAGATATGTGTGCGTGTGCAAATATATACATATATAATTGTGTATGTATACATGTACATATAAATGATCCTCACCATCCTGACCAAGATAGCTGGAAGGAAAAGTAACGTGCCCATCTTGGAAAGAACTTATTATTATGAATTTACTGTTATTGATGGTAAGTACTCTGGCGCTTGAATTCTAAGGCAGCTCACAGATGCGCGACTAAGTGGCCCAAATATAGCTTGAAATAGCACACGTGAGGCAGTCCATCATAACTCCAGACAACAGTAGGCTATCAATCGAAATTTGGCCAGAGACAAGCTGAATCAGAAAAAAAATACACTTTAGATCAGCATTTCTTGGAGGCGGTTTCTGAACAAGAATGAGAATATTATAAATTATTCTCCAAGTTCCTGGCGAAGGGGAGATTCTTGTAGGGTCGTCAACTGATTAATAGATGATCAAGACGTTTTATGGCAAAGTCTTAAGGATCTGTGAGTGCAGACTGAAGAACTCGAGGTCAAAAGCAACAGAAAACGACCCGCACTTTTGTAAAAGACATCTGATGAGGTTTGTGTTGACCGAAGTAAAAAAAAAAAAAAAAAAAAAAAAAAAAAAAAAAAAAAAAAAAAGGCTGACATGAATTAATATTTATTCATAAAGATACTTAGAAAGTGATTTGCATGCCAGAAGAAAGTAGAATTTTGGGTTTCAATGAATGTGAAGGAGAAAAAAAATTATCAACAACTAGATTTCACTTTCGGGATGTTATCTAGTGAAAAAAAAAGAAGAAAGAGGAACAGACTGAGTTCGCGATCCAATCTCCAGTCTTCAGCTGTCTTGTATCAACGGTCTTAAATTGTTAGCATTGTGGGTGCTACGTACACTCTGACGTCAGCAATCTGGAAACCAGGATTACAACATACCTGCCACAAATGCCATTGTCATGAGGTGCCATTCCTATACTCTGTTCGGGCCTGCATGCTGCCCGATCAAGTGCCAGCCGGAGAAATGTTCACCATCCCTGGGTCTGGAGCCAATTCGAATCCGATGGGAAGGACACGGTAATGTTTTTTTGTGGTATGTTATGTAGAGGGAAAAAGGACAAGAAAAAAAAAAGCAGAATATGATTTGGAAATTTTTCTGAAGTACATCCTGAGAGGAGGAAAAGAATCAAACAAAATATTCCCTAAATATTCATGAACCTTAACTTTGGTTAATATTATATTTCATCATGGTTATTCCACAGCCTAGCTTAATTAGCTTCTGTTTATGTCTTTGGCTTTCTTTGCAGATACAGATCTGACAAAACTATACCATGGTATGGATAAAATCAATATGAGTGTCAAGAATGAAATCTGAATTCTCTGAATGTAAGAGGTAAGTACCTGAGTGTAGTATACTTTGTTTTGCCACTCTTCCATGCAAAACAATTAGCAAGGACAAAACCTACCTGATTGAGCTATGAAAGAAGGGTACTAATGAATGATGAAATAAGTTCTTTTGTATGACTTTGTTGCACGTGGACTAGTGTTCATTGACAAGGTCAATGAAAATCCACCAAAGCTCCCAGCAAGGAAAAACCATACGGTGTTCGAAAGGTGACCCCCCCCCCCCCACACACACACACAAACCCACTTCAATAGACTTGTTATACTCTTTCATCTTTCTCTCTCCCTCTCTCCCTCTATCTCTCTTTCTTTCCCTCCCATTCTCCACCCTCTCCCTTCTCCCTCTCCACTGGAACTGCACTACTCTTTTACCAGAATTGAACCTATTTTGCAACAGATCCACCATCCACCGTACACAGGCAATGTTGTTGCCACTATAGCATAAGGTTATCGACATATAAATCTGTTTACATGTATGCACATGTGCAGATAGACCTTAGTCACCCAGAGGACACATAGGAATGGCATCTAATAGTATTCCTTGAGATATCTCTTCAAAGAGCGGACGAAAAAACTCCATGTGGCCCAATGTAGAAGGATTCCTGCATATATACCATCATTAGGTTAAAAGCTGAATAACCTTACAAATGCCGGTCTATGATTATAGACAGTTGTTTTTAATCTGGCCCACAGTCCTTAAGAGGGCTTGGGCCTACTGTACACAGTCAAATACATATATATATATATATATATAATGTATATATATATCATATATATATTATATATATATAATATATGTATAATATCCCGCTTTGCGGGATGACTATACCAGGACGCGGTTCGGCCACCCGGAGACTGGGAGCTTACCCCAGACGGCATGACGAGAAGGGACATTTTTGGATGAAGTGGCCCTTCTCACCACTGTTAAAGAACCTTCCTCAGCTTGTGCGACACCGTGAGGCTTCATGCACCGTGCTTTGGTGATATCAACACCGGAGGCGATTCCGTGAGTTGGAGAGCGATGTGGAGAGTACTTGCCTGACTTGCCTGGTGAACCGGCGGACTGTCCGATGGTTAGTAAGATTGGGGTGTAGCGCAGTGCCCCTGTTTCAGAGGTGCTGTTCACTCCATCTGTCACATTTCAGGTGGCCTAGGATCGTTGTGCCATCTTACTGGCTGAGGGAAATTCCAGAGGAGCCAGTTGTCAGGCAGCCTGCCTGGCAAGTCAGCAGCAAAGGTCCTATTTAAAATTTCTTTGACATATCCCGGGCCCCTTATATTACCGCCATTTCCACTGTCCGGAAATAACCCAGCAGGAACTAAGCCGGTATCATCCTGCTCTGGCACAGCATATAAAAAAAGTGACTGGGTATGGTGACCCCCTGGAACGTGGCACGTAACTTTGCGCATGGGCTGAGGAGCACCAAATGGGCATACCCGCCCGCCCTTCCCCTGGTCATATGAATGAAGGTAACGTTTTTAGCTAGCCTAGTCAGCAGCTCTATACTTGGGATCCAGGTTTCAATCCCTCGGTTGCGTTGCAGACTATTAGATGCAGATGTCTTCCCGTGGATCATCGGGATCTAGTCTCGTCCTTCAAGGGCAAGATGGTTGCCTCGGCCTGTCTGTGGTTGGGTGCTGCTGGTCGACCGTCGGTTGGTCGAGAGTGCGCTTTGCATGGTGCTTCCCTCTCAGTGTTGATGTGCTGAGTAGTGGGATTAAGTGACTTACCGCCTGCCTAGGATGAAGTCGAGAGGGCACTCACCCCAGCCTGTTCGGGTGGTATGGTGTATAGACCGCCGGCAAGGAGGCGCAGCATTTGCTTCTGAGGGACCCGTAACCAGGTTTGTTGGACCTTTAACTGGATTTGCTGGACCTGCAACTGGGTGTGCTGGGCATGCAACCAAGTTTACTGGACCTGCAACATTGTTTGCTGGGCCTGCAGCAGGGTCTGCAGATTATCTATTCGCTCCTGCCCTGGCACCGCGGCATCCCTCGTCACTTCCTGCTATCGGACCGGCTCGCGTTGAAC
>NC_061828.1:1383479-1385979 GCF_019202785.1 Penaeus chinensis | reverse complement strand
CAGCCAGTGAAGTCCTCGCCGTTCCTTTCCATGCCGATGCGAATCTGAAGGGGGAGAGACGTGTTGAGTAAGGTCTTAGACTTATGGGTAAGGTTTAAGGAAATGTGTATACAAGATTTTTTTTTTTATTAATGAAAGAAAGAAAGAAAGAAAGAAAGAAAAAACGTTTGGGTTGTATTGCTTGTGAGTGGGAGATTTTGGGATTTCAGATGGACTCAGGGATTTGATGAAAACTCGTGTTGGCGTCAAGAGAATTCTGAATTTAAATGGAAACGCTATTGGAACCTTCTAATATAAATTCGAAGAAACCAAAGAAATAAGAAAAGATAAATAGCTCAGGAATCCCCGTTTTGGCTGTGGTATTATCACTGCCGTGGCTGCTACCAGATGGAGAAGGAAACTACGTAGCCATGACTGTAGAGGATGGAATCGAAGACGCGTTTTAACAGTAATAAAATATAAATTAGATTCACACCCTGTGCATCCCAGCACTGAGGTTCTGAATTAGTAAACCTTTGAGATGACCCAATTTTTATATCTGAAAAATAGCTCTAGGTAATGGACAGTTGACTTCATCATGCTACAAAATTAGGGAAGAATGGCGGTAAATTCAGAAAAAAAACAATCTATCTAGCAAACTTAGTTTATAAAGCTAAGTGACTGAGTTTGAAAATAATGGTACGGATGAATGTTAAGACAAAGTCTAATTAGCGAACTCGAGGAGAAAGGAGATTAGGCCTCTTTATTAAGTCACACATAGACATATTATGCATAACATCTCTAGCACCGGAAATCACGTATATCGACTTCATGTGGTACATAACGATACTATTTAATATATATTCAGTTGCTACGTATGCAAAAAAAAAAAAAAAAAAAAAAAAAAAAAAAAAAAAAAAAAAACAAGGATGGTTAATGGAACAAACCTCCACATCATGGAACCTCCAAGTGAAGGACGAGTATCTGGGCAGGACCTCGACAGCATGCACCAGACTAAACTCCAACAGATCCACCATCCACCAAGCACGAGCGATGTTGTCGTTGCTGTGATAGATAGTTGGTTCTTGGGCATCTATTGCGTTCTCTGGAAAGTACCTGTTTGGGAAAGAGGACAGGCTTGTTTACTCTCATTCATATGTTTTTTTTTTTTTAATGCTTTCATACACTGTTTGTGTATTTATTTACTCACATTTATATGTTTGTTTACTTGGACACACTTGTGTACTGTTTATTTATTTATTAATTTACTTGTACTTATATCTGAGTTTTTTACTTGGAGTATTCATATACTATTTGTTTATTCATTTACCTGCATGTGTATGGGTGGGTTCTTCATGCTCAGGGTGATGTGAAGCGATGGTATGATAACCTATATATTATTTGCATGCCTTCTTGCTTACAGCTGCAACTGAAAAAGGGAGCTACTCTGCACAAGCCTCCCCTGTTAGTTCTAAGCCCACCAACGTGTGGACATGCTCTGGCTCTGTACCAACTCCTGCCCCTCTGCCCCCTGGAGTTAATGGGCGGCTTGGGGGAGATGGGCATTGTCAGTCATCCTCCCCCCAGGTACAAACTCACTGGTACCAAACCATATAAACAGATTTGAGAGACATTTGCCTATCCGGCTGTGATCAAGATGTCTATTTTTCTTCGAGATTGAGGATTTCTGGCTCCTGGTATCAGCATCGCTGGACTTGGTATAGCGACATGGGTTCTGTGACCAAGGAAATCGACCATATTCTTGTTAGCACTCGCAAAAGAACTCTCCAGACCTGCTGGGTTAACTGGAGAGCCGAGTTCTGTTTATACTGACCATGGATTGGTTGTTACCCTTTGGATCCTCCTAAAAACTCCCTGTCTTACCAGTGGCCATTTCAGAGCGTTTCACTTGGACAGACTGAGAGAGGAGGAATGTGCATGGAGGTTTACTACAGCAGTCTCTGATTGGTTTAGAGAGCTGAAAAACTTGATGGCTGCTGTAGCTCTATTGGATTCCTTTAAGTTTGAACTACTCAATGCAGTGCTGGAGTCCATTGGCGAATGGCCGAGGACAAGGCAGAATTTCATCTGACAGGAGACACTGAAAATGTGTGTTGCAGGGCTTTCAGGGTTTGTGTCGTTCCTTGGTGTCTATCACTCTCTCTCTCTCTCTCTCTCTCTCTCTCTCTCTCTCTCTCTCTATATATATATATATATATATATATATATATATGAAAAGGAACACACACTCACACACACACTCTGTAAGATGTTCAGAACCTCTTAACATTGATTGTGACTAGTTGGACAGTGATTATAACGGTTTGACTCTTAATTGATGAAGAGTACAACACACTGATAATAACACACGAGACGAGCCTTAGGGTAAGCGATGAGTGCGGGGGTAGCGGCACCGACCAGCCCTGTGGGGGGCGGAAGGCTGGTGACTTGACCCGAGCCCGCGGGTTCTCAGGCACAACTGGGAGGCCAAACAAGATCAGATGAGCTCGTCATCTAAGTC
>NC_061828.1:1350979-1355979 GCF_019202785.1 Penaeus chinensis | reverse complement strand
ATGGAGATAAAAGTTAAAGACGAGACAAAGCGTAGTACGGGAAGATAAAACAGAAACAAAGGAAGACGAATAAACGAGTAAATAATTGGTGAGAACGAAAATATCAGGCGAAGTAGCAAAGGCGGAAATGGCTGTGCGAGTTAAGATGAAGGAAATAATAAAAAGGAAGAAAATATTAACAAAGGAAGACAAACAAACAAGCTAATAAAAGGAAAGAATAGATAAATAAATATTGAATCAAAAGAAAGAGAGAAATGAACAAACAAACAAAATACATCTAAGACACAATTTGGCCAAGTGTCAGGAAAATAGAAAAAAGTGTCGGATGATGGGCTTTGTTATTGTGCCTAATATAAAGAATCCATTAGTTGTATTCTGACTCATGAGTGTTAAGGAAACGTTATTAAAGTAGCGAGGGTTTGAAAGTAGAGCAAATGCGTTAGTGCATGGAGGTTTTGATAAATGTGACAGATCGCGATTGGGGATAAATGGAGCGAGGGTGAGTGTTTAGGGAACTGTGGCGGATGCTGAAAATTATCACGATCGGCAGATAATAAAGATGCATTTGCGATTGTATTTCAGTCAAACATAGTTTTGCTTGAATCACACGGAGCTAAGCTTCTCAAGCACACACATAATTCTTTAAGACAGACTCGCAATCTTCCGTGTCCTCCATGAAAATGTTTTCTTTTCGTAAAAATCCTTAATAAAGGAGATAAAAAGTTACTCTTCAGAAGTGTAGTGTGGCAGCGTCCGTTCTGGATATAGCGCTGCAAACACTGCAAAATGATAATTATTCTTAGCTACATCGTATCTGTCAAAGTTACAACCTCTTGAAATATCATTCAAAACAACAAGTTTCAGCCATCATGTCTCTCACTAGTTTCCCTTCGAAAACTTCTGATATGCCAAATGTCTACAACCCATGCAAGTTCTCATGACTCCTCGGTTTGTGGTTGAAATGTAAAGACACCCAAGGCGCAAGTCCCATGAAAGTTTGATGGTAAGTGGACCGTCGGGAATAAATTTTAACAAAATATGAAATTGTAAGATCGTTAACCTCATTTTCACTGTGATATCAACTCGCTAAATAGTTGTTATAACCAGAAAACGCTTGTTTGTCGTTTGCTAATGAGGAATTAGTAAGCATTAAATGCGAGTGTGTGTGTATGTGTGTGACTGTCCACGTGCGTGTGTGCGTGTACATGTGCGTGCATCTGTTACTTCTGATTTTGAAGTCGAGTTCAAAGTGCATGCATGAAAGCACGTATGAATATAAGTATGTATGCATGTGTGAAAGCACGTGTGAATGTAAGTAAGCATTTATATGTAAATTTCCTTTATATCTATACATTCATAGCTGCATATTTACCCCTTAACAACGAGGAACCTTTCGCAATAAGCCAAGCCGCCGCCGGAACCTTGCACCAGTAATGACCTGTCAGGAACTCACCTTCCAGCCCCTTTTTTGGCGTCTCTTCTTCTCCGGGGAATTTGCATACATTAATTACTCGAAACCAAAAGTCTACAGATCTTCCAAATCTTGATAATTATATACGTTGATAAGGACCAAAGTCGCAAGAGGAGAGAGAGAAAGAGAGAGAGAGAGAGAGAGAGAGAGAGAGAGAGAGAGAGAGAGAGAGAGAGAGAGAGAGAGAGAGAGAGAGAGAAAGAGAGAGAGAGAGAGAGAGAGAGAGAGTAAGAGTAAGAGAGTAAGAGACAAAGAGAGAGAGAGAGAGAGAAAGATAGAACACAAAGATATATATATATATATATATATATATATATAAATATAAATATATATATATATATATACAGAGAGAGAGAGAGAGAGAGAGAGAGAGAGAGAGAGAGAAGTCTTGGAGACAACTTGCTTAGTTGATCAACATTAATTACAACGATAATTAATGTTATGTCATCTCATAAGCAACTGCATAAGATCACAGGCTGGAATCTGGGACCAAGTGCCTGGGGGGAAGGGAGGAGGGGGGAAGGGTGTAGAAGGAAGGGAGGAGGAGGAAAGGAGAAGGGGGAAGTGAAGAGGAAGGAGGGAGGAGGGAAAGAAAAGGAAGGGTGAAGAAGAGGAGGTGGGAATTAGAAGGAGAAAGACAAGGAGAAGAAAGAAGATAGGTAAAAGAAATAAAGATGGGAGAGAAGGAAATAAAATAGCGGAGGGAGATGGGAAGAGACCAAAGAGTGGATGGGAGGGAAGAAGAAAAAAAAATGTTGGGAGAGAGGGAGGGAGGGAGGGAGGGGAGACGGAAGAAAAGGAGGGAGAGAAGAAAGAGGGAAGGGGAAAGGAGGGGGATACTTGGTCTTGCTTTAAATGTATATACATACACATGTGTGTGTGTGTGTGTGTGTGTGTGTGAGTGTGAGTGTGTGTGTGTGTGTGTGTGTGTGTGTGTGTGTGTGTGTGTGTGAGTGTGTGTGTGTGTGTGTGCGTGTGAGTGTGTGTGTGTGTGTGTGTGTGTGTGTGTGTGTGTGTGTGTGTGTGTGTGTGTGTGTGTGTGTGTGTGTGTGTGTGTGTGTGTGTGTGTGTGTGTGTGTGTGTGTGTGTGTGTGTGTGTGTGTGTGTGTGTGAGTGTGTGTGTGTGTGTGTGTGTGTGTGAGTGTGTGTGTGTGTGTGTGTGTGTGTGTGTGTGTGTGTGTGTGTGTGTGTGTGTGAGTGTGTGTGTGTGTGTGTGTTTGTGTGTGTATCTATAATACCGTATATAACAATAAAAATAAAACAGTGTGCCATGATCTTAATGTAATTCTTTGAAATTAGATTAATTTCCTTTCTTTCAAAATATACCTAAATCTACATTTATTACTTAAGTTTAGGCATCGGTAATATCTGCTATAACTGTAACACTAAATATGGATGAGAATAATAATATTGACAATGTTTAGAATGATTGTGATGGTAAGGCAAGTTAATGGTATTGATATGAAAGATGACTGATAAAATTAGCAAAACTAAGGATAAGGATAATGATAGTGATAATGATGTGAAACGCAACGGCAATCAAGAAATGTTATTCACGCGAACAAAGATGATGACTAATCCTATGCCAATGACAATTACAAGAGTAAAGTATACTGCCACTGCTACCTCATACTCCATCAAATAATAACTGGGAACATGACTGCTCAGGGAAATTATTCCATCGACTGACATGAGATAACATTACCACTTTACTTGACTATATGTGCAGAGTGCTACATATATATATATTTTTTTTTTTTTTTTTTTTTTTTTTTTTTTTTTTAACCTATAGTTATTATTCATTTTATTTTTGATGTCAATAGAGCAACTCTGCACGTAAAATAAGTAAACAAACAGATACATCAGTAATCAAGCAAGTAGGTTTGAAGAAGATGATGGAAAAAAAAAAAAAACGTCTCATATCAACATGAAATATATGAGGTTTCGTGCGCCGAGTGCAATGCGCCAACACAGTAGCGCTGAAGTCGAGTTCAAAGTTGGTTCAGCGTCGGAGCGGACGTCTTGTGGGCGTGTCCGTTCGAGAACTTACGAGATAGCCTGCAGGATAATGTTGGGGGAAGGGGAGGGCAAGGGAAAGGGTGGGAGTTAGGAAAGCCTACGGTTTAATCTGCAGGATAATACTTGGAAAGGGGGGGGGGGGGGGGGAATTGGGAAAAGGGAAAGGGAAAATGGGGAAAGGGGAAAGGGAAAAGGAGAAAAGGGGAGAGGAGAGCTGAACTTACGTTTCAATCTGCAGAATAATACTTGGAAAAGGGGAAATGGGGAAGAGGGGAAATGGGGGAGGGGAGAATTGTACCTTACGTTTTAATCTGCAGGATAATGCAAGGCGAGAGATACGTATTCAACTGCAATGTAGTCCAGGCCACAAGGGGAGGGAGGACTGTAAAGGGAAAGGGGAGGGAGAAACTTACGCATTAATCTGCAGGATAATGTAAGGGGAAGGGAAGGGCAGGGAAGGACTGACGTGATAATCTGCAGGAAAAGTCCCCTTCTCCCCGACTTTAGCCCCAGCAGCTGATGCCAGTACTCACTCGCAGCTGAGTCGACCGGATGAGGCTGACGGGAAGGAATCCGGCACTCTACCACTGAGCTAATAGATATATACATCCTTAGATAGATAAATAAGTCGTAGAAGACGGCGGAGCGGAGGAATGCTCGGAAAGAGGAAAAATAATATTAATTTACTTACTTATTGATTCCTCCATTTATCTACTTATCTATCTATCCCGCGAAAAGTGAACTAGTCTCCTTTTTAGCGAATAAAACTAAGTCTATCGCTGCCTAGTGCGACTTGAATTGGTTTATTTAGTCATCGATTCATTTCGTATTTACTGCACGAGTTTGCTTGTTGATTAGTTGATTACCAGTTAATTCATATCTTCATCTATCAATCTACTTTTCCCCAATTGCTCTATCCTTTTATCATTCAGTCCTTCATCTATCAATCTATTTTTTCCCTATTCCTCTATCTTTTTTCAGTTATTTATCAATTCATAATCCATTCATGCAATTGTTGTTGTTGTTGTTTTTTTTTATCTC
Source organism: Penaeus chinensis (assembly GCF_019202785.1). Taxonomy (NCBI): domain Eukaryota; kingdom Metazoa; phylum Arthropoda; class Malacostraca; order Decapoda; family Penaeidae; genus Penaeus; species Penaeus chinensis. The sequence goes on along the minus strand of NC_061828.1, from coordinate 1,351,448 downwards.
CCTACGAACTCCAATACACGTGATACTAATTCCAGCTCACGATTCGCTTTCTTGTGCTGAGAAAAGTTCATGCATCTTGGCTGCCGGATAACACCAAGCTCCAACTTATTTTCCAACTTGCTTTGGAGATACATATCCGATGTTTGAACTCTTTTTTAACGGTCAATAGTTCGCGATTCTTAAAAAAAAAAAAAAAAAAAAAAAAAAAAAATATCTCAGTTTATTTATCTGTTTATTCACTTATTCTTCCATTTTTTTTATTTATCTATTTATTCATATATCGACTTATTATATTATTCATACTTCAAGGGAAAGGGAGAAAAGGGAAGGGAAGGAGAAGAGGAAGATTGGAGAAAGGAGAAGAGAGAGGGAAGGGGAGGACGGGGGAAAGGTGGTGGGAAAGGGAAAGGGGAGGGCATGGGGAAGGAAGAGGGGAGGGGAAAAAGGGAAGGGAGGGGGGGAGGGTAGG
>NC_061828.1:1343479-1348479 GCF_019202785.1 Penaeus chinensis | reverse complement strand
CCTTCATATGCCTTTTTTGTGGCATCCCGAAACCACTAAAACTTTGCTACATTGTTTGATGTTGTATCATGGTCGCCACAAGTTTGAAAATAGAAAAGCAACTTTTCTTGATTTTACACAAATTAGTCAATAGGAAATCTTTATAATACTTAACATGCTAGTATGATTTAATTAATTATAAGGAAAACAATGTGGAAGCTTCAAACGAAATGGAAATGGTACCTGACTACTATGCACCTATCATCTCACCAAAGTTATTACTAGGACATGTTGCAAATTCTTACCATGCCATATAAAGATAAATTATATTTGATGTACTGTCAAAAAGCACAAAAGCACTAGAGATATTTTCATATGATAATTTTGTATCAAGAAACATACGATGTGATTCATAATTACTGAAAATATAAATCTCTGAGGCGTACGTGTACTATGTCAAAGAAGAAGAAGCATAAAATCTGATACAAACCTAAAATTGGGTTTCAATGATGTGCTCGTAAAGGGAAAACATGTATCAGAGGCATATATATATATATATATATATATATATATATATATATATATATATATATATACATACTATACTGAGAATATCTCAGTATCCCCTCCTAAACAGTTTTCTGTATAATTTTGGCATGCTGTGTATAATTACTTATTTTGTGTATAAAAGTGAGTTTTTTGTTTGAGTTACAGAAATGAGAAAGTTAATGTATGTAAATCAGATTTATGTTTGTACAATTTGTAACCACTGTAAGTTCTGTTTCGCATTTTGATTTGCTGCTGAGGGACGGAGACAGAGCGTCCTCCCAGAGAAGTGTCAACAGGTGGCATCTGTGTTTTGACTGGAGTCCCGGTAGATTATGCCCGAGAACTGACTATTTTAGAAGGAATGACATCACAGCATTGTGCCAATTGCATTACAGTGCCATCCTGACTTGGACCTGCGGCTTCTGATTCAGCCTGAAAGGTAACGCACCAGGGATTTATAAGGGAGGCACTGTGTAAGTTACATACTTGTCATGTTTGCATTATTTGTATATTTGTTCAATTAATTTCATTGTGATCACGATATGTTATTTGTTTGCTCAATAAATGAGTTGCAAGGGAGGGATTTTATTTTATAGTTCCCATTGCTTGTTGCTCCCATTATGACCATGAAAGAGGTATTTTTGTTACTTAATAAGTGGGTTGCAGGGTGTCGGTGATAAGAGATTTATATTTTCTGTGACTCCCATTGACTATTCCATATGTGTGTGAGGTTATATTGTATTTTGCAATCATTTTGTGTTATTGTTCATATAGGAGTAACTGCCAGTGCTGTCTTTATTCACCTGGTGAAACACATACTGTGTACATATGTGTGTGTGTATATATACATATATATATATATATATATATATATATATATATATATATATATATATATATATCACTCACTCACGCCTTCCCCACCTCCCTCCCGCACGCCCCTCGCCTCCTCCGCCAGCAGTAGTTAACAGGTCGCCGGTAATGGCCGAAGCTTTCACTCGCGTGTTGCCAGAAGAAAGGGCGACGCCGTGGCAACGCTGGAGGCCCTGCAGCCCGAGACAAAGGGCGTCGGCGGCGTCAGGGGCAGGTGAGCCGCCCTCCGCTCGGGGTGAGGTTGGGAAAAGGCTCTTGTGATAAGGGGCTGTGTGTGGTGGCGATGTGTGCGCGTGAATGTGTGTGTATTTGTATGCGGGTTTGGATGGTATGTAGACTGGGTTGGTGACATCTGTGCTTGTATGTATATATGTATTTATGTATGTATGTGTGTATGTATGTACATGTGTATGCATGTATGTATGTATGTATGTATATATACATATATACATACATATATGTATATATGTATATATGTATATATGTATGTATGTATGTATGTATGTATGTATGTATGTATGTATGTATGTATGTATGTATGTATGTATGTATGTATATATGTATGTACGTATGCATGCATGTGTATACGTACGCATGTATCGGTGGATTGATGGATGTACATTAGTCACTCAATCTACCTTGTAACCAGTTTATCAATCAAACATTCTGTCTTCATGTGTGTACTTTATGACCTTGCCTGTGTACATGTTTATGTGTAGAAGCGTGTGTACATGTGCACATGTCTGTTTAAAACACCGGCCATTTTTTCGGCATCCTTCCCAAGAGTTTTCACAAATTATTTTCATTCAAATATCTTTTCAAAGAAGATTTGAGAAGCTCATTTACTTCCAGCCTCTTGAGTCATCTGCTGCCAATATCAGATTTTGCTGAAGAAGGCACGAACTCCACCAACTGTGTCGGATGATGACGCAGGGCGCTTAAAGATAGAGAGTTTCTCCGGCTTGTTTTATTCGCGCACAGTTTCATGACTTTATCACCACATTTCAAAACTCTCACTAGAAGCCGTAGCATCTGTTCCGCGCTTTATTGTAAATAAAGTACACTTTTTGTATCTTGTATTCTTCCCTTATATTCGAAATATATGGGCTAGACACGCAAGCAGGCGTGTATGGGCACATTCATACGTTTAAATACATATACACACAAACAGTTATATGCAAAACAAACAAGCAAAATAACGTACACACAAAAAAGAAAAAGGAAAAGAAAAATGAAAAAAAGTCAGACGAAGGGTTCTCCCAGAGCAGTTCAACATTAATCAAATCTTCCATATCTCACTGTCGCTCACTGTTTCTTGACATCACCCTCTTTGTACGCCGCTGCCACCATTGTCCTCTCCCACTGTTTCACCATTTTTCTCTTTCTCTGTCTTCTTTTGTTTTATTTCTCTTTAATGTTTCTGTTTTGTGTGTGTGTGTTTTCTTTCTATGTGTTTCTCTATTTTTTGTTTCTTATTCTCTCTGTATTCGTTATTTTATATTTTTCTCTCTCCATGTTTCTCCATCTCATCCCATTTCTGTGTTTTTTTCTCTCTCTTTCTCCCTCCGTATTTCTCAACTATTTTTTACCTTTTATCTGTCTCTCTATGTTTCTTTTTTTCTCTTTGTGTTTCTTTTATCTCTTTCTCTTTCTGTTCATTGGCTCACTATCTTTCTTTTCCATTTTTTTTCTGTCTCTCTTTTTGTGACTTTTTGCTTTCTCTCTCTCTCTCTCTCTCTCTCTCTCTCTCTCTCTCTCTATATATATATATATATATATATATATATTTCTTTTTTCTTTTTCTCCCCCATTTATTGATTTATCTATCTATTTTTTTTATCAAATCACTTATCTATTTACATATTGACAGAAAAAGTTTAGATTATTAGAGACAAGTAAATATATAGGCATTTTGACTAATGACTTAACAGAAAACTAGATATAATGATAAACAGATAGGCAAATAGATACATAGTTAAATAGATAGATATAAAACTACATATATAGATACACAGATAATCTCAAACAAATAAAACGTCATATCATAAAGGAAAAAAAAAAAGAAAAAAAATCCAGGACCCATTTTAAAACGAGGGTGAAAAAATCGGGCTCTTTAATCTCCTGAAGGTTTGATCAGGATCCCGAGGGCAAGATAACATCCTGGACAGTCTGCGAAAAGACTGTTATTCGGTCTTGTTTAGGGGGGGGGGGGGGAGGGTGGTCCGTGTGGGAATTCTGAATTTGTGGGGGGATTCTAGTGTGGTTCTGGTATGAGGGATAAGGAGAGAGCAGGTGGATGGTGGTGATGGTGAGGATGAGGATGGTGATGATGGTGATGAATGTGATGGTGATGATGATAGTGATGATGTAGATGAGGATGAGGATGGTGATAGTGATCAATGTAATGATGATGATGATGATGATGATGTAGATGAGGATGAGAATGGTGTTAGTGAAGAATGTGATGATCATGAAGATGAGGGTAAGGATGGTGATGTGATGATGACGGTGATGGTTGTGGTTATGGTTATGATGATGGTGATTGTGATGGGGATGATGATTACGATAATCACAGGAATTATAACAATAACAATGAAAATAAATATAATGATAATAATGAAAATAGTAGTAATCATAGTGGTTATAATTATAATGCTAATAAAAATCATATTAGTCGTAACAATAAAATCATCCATTTCTATTACAGACAGAAACATGAATAGTATATTAAACATTACAAAATAATTATATATATATATATGCTCACACACACACACATACCCCCACCCCTCCTGTCTCTCCCCTGACACACGGACCTATAACCTGAGAAAACCCAAAATGAATCTGAAATTTGCATATATTATCCTCATGAACGAGTTAAATCACATGGTGAAGTGCAGGAGGAATCCAGAAACGGGCGGACAATAGGAAAACCTTTTAACGTAATTGACAAATGCAAATGATAGAGCAATACAGAATTTTCCTCATGGATGCAAAACAAACGCGAATATATATATATATATATATATATATATATATATATATATATGTATATATGTGTGTGTGTGTGTGTGTACGTATATATATGTATACACACATATATGTGTGTGTATGTATATATTTATACACACACACACACACACACACACACACACACACACACACACACACACATATATATATATATATATATATATATATATATATATATATGTGTGTGTGTGTGTGTGTGTGTGTGTGTGTGTGTGTGTGTGTGTGTGAACAGGATATGCAAATTTGATCACCTCTTATTGCCATGACTCAACATTCAATCTCAAATCAGGGATTAACATATTTTCATAATTGCTTAATTTCACAATTCGCTTAAACACCTTTGTTTAGTTCAAAGGACTGGTAAGTTTGAAAATCAGCTGTTATAATGAGACTGTCATGTTTCTATTGCTAATCTCTGTCTCTATTTCTCTTCTCTCCTCTCTCTCTCTCTCTCTCTCTCTCTCTCTCTCTCTCTCTCTCTCTCTCTCTCATTCTCTCTCTCTCTCTCTCTCTCTCTCTCTCTCTCTCTCTCTCTCTCTCTCTCTCTCTCTCTCTCTCTCTCTCTT
>NC_061828.1:1325979-1330979 GCF_019202785.1 Penaeus chinensis | reverse complement strand
CCTCCCCCCTCCTCCCTCAACCCCCACCCCCCCCTTCCCCTCTCCCTCCCCCTCCTCAACCCCCACCACCTTTCCCCCTCCCCAAACCTTCTTTTTCCCTGCGTTTTTTTTTTTTTTTTTTTTTTTTTTTTTTTTTTTTTGAAAAGCCTGATTACACTCTTTTTCTCGACACTGATTGCCTTCCCTATCTCTTTGCTTTGGTATAAGGACTCGGCTTGTTATTTTGCGTCGCTTAATGGAGCAGCGTCTTGCGAGTCGTTTCCGCCTCTGTGTTCTGGTCTGTTCGGTCTCTGTGTGGGGTGAAGGAGGAGAAGGGGGGGGGGGGTGCTCGTATTTCTAATTTTTTTTTTTTATTTTCTTTTATTTTTTTTTTTTTTAACTTTTTTTTTTTTTTTGACAGGAATGTATTTTATGTAATCTCTCTTGACTCTATGTTGGGGTTTCTTACTCTTTCTTTCTTTCACTCCTCCTCTTCTTTCCCACATACCCCTTCCTACTGAGAGAGAAGGAATGAGGATAAGAAAAAAAGAAAAAAAAATGTAAGAAAAGAAAGAGAAAGAGAAAGAGCGAAAAAGAAGAGGAAAATACTTAACATCTTTCCGAGACCCTTCACACGTCAAGAGTCGCTGCGTCTTAACAAAGGTAATTATTTTCTCTTTCCCCTTAACGCTCCCCCTTTCCATCTACCCCTTCCCCATCCTCCTCCTTTCCCCTCTTTCCTCTCCCCCTCCCCTTCCCTCTCCCGTCTTCCCTCACCTCATTCCTTCTCCCATTCCCTCTACCCCCTCCCTCTCCCCTGCCCCTCTTCCCACTTCTCTCCCCTTCTCTCTCCTTTCTCCCCTTTTTCCACTCCTGCTCCCTCACCCTCTACTCCATCCCTCTCCCCGCAACTGTCTCCTCTCCCTCTCCCCCTTTTTTTTCTTAGTCTACCCTCTCTCCCCTCCCTCTCCCCTTCTCTCCCCTCCCTCTCCCCCTCTCTCGTCTTACTCTCCCTCTCCCCTCTCTCCTCTCCCTTTCCCCTCTCCATTTCCCTTCTTCCTGTATGACCACTTACCACTTTCTTTCCCCTTAGGATGGTGACGTCCCCCTCTTCCTCTCTTCTCTCCTCTCCTCTTCCCTTGTTTCTATTCCTCTCTTCCTATTCCTCCTTCTTCTCCTTCCCCTCCTCCTCTCTTCCTTCTGTATTACTTTTTCCCTATTTTTTATTCACTTGATGCTTTTCTTCCTATTGTTTTCTCTTTTTCTCTTTCTGTTCTTTCTATTTTCTTCTTCATCTTATTATTAGAGACGGAAGAAGCAAAGGAAGATGAAGGAAAAGAAAAGGAAAGCATAAGACCAAAGATAATAATGTAGAAGAAAAAGAGAAAGAAATTGGTAAAGAGGAGAAATAAAGAGAAGAAGAATTAGAAAAAGAACAAGAATGAAAAACGAACGCAAAGGAAAGGCAAGCAAAGAAGAAGAGGGAGGAGAAGGAGAAGTGAAGAAGAAGAATGAAACAGGACAAGGAAGAACAAAAAATGAGAAGAATGATAAAAAGAGGAGCGGGAAGAAGTGAAAGAGGAGAAAGGAGGAAGAAGAAAAATAGAAGAAAAGGAGAATGAGGAGAAGGAGAATAAGAATGAGAATGAGAAGGAGAAGGCACAGGAGGAGGAGAAGAAGAAGGAAGAAGAAGAAGGAAGAAGAAGGAGGAAGAAGAAGGAAGAGGTTGAGAAGGAGGAGAAAGAGAAAAAGAAAAGGAGGAGGAGAAGGAAAAGAAGAAGAAGGATGAGGAGGAGAAGGAGGAGAAGAAGAAGGAAGAAGAGGGAGAAAGCAAAGAGGATGAATTCAAAGAAGGAGGAGGAGGAGGAGGAGGCAATCACGCCGCAGACGTCTCGCCGCCCAAGGACCTCGGTCTCTGTTGACGAGATGGAAAGAAAACAGTTTTATTATTGGCTTATGGCAGAGCGGGATTGGGAAGGGGGGGGGGGAGAGGAGGAGAGAGAAGGAGGGAGAAGGAGGGAGGAAGAGGTGAGAGGAGGGAGGAGGGAGGAGGGGTAAGGAGGGGAGGAGGGAGGAGGAGGAAGGAGGGAGGGAGAAAGGAGGAGGAGGAGGAGGAGGAGAGGGGGAGAGTGGATCTGATTGGGTCTGATTGGGGTTGGAATAAAAGGGGGGAAAGGGGGAGAAGGGAGGGAAGGGGGAAACTGGGGGGGGGGGGGCGATGAGGAAGAATGAGTGAAACTGGATCTGACTGAGATCGGAATAAGTGGAGACGGGGGAGAGGGAGGGGGGAGAGAGGGAGGGAGGGGGAAGGGAGAGAGGGAGGGAGGGGAAGGGAGAGAGGGAGGGAGGGAAGGGGAGAGAGGGAGGGAGGAGGAAGGAAGAGAGGGAGGGAGGGGAAAGGAAGAGGAAGGGGAAGGAAAAGAGGGAGGGAGGGGAAGGGAGGGAGGGAGGGAGGGGGAAGGGAGAGGGGGAGGGAGGGGGAGGGGGGAAATGAGAGGGGAGGAGAGAGAGGGAGATAGGAAGGAGAGAGAGAGAAGAATGGGAGAGGGGATCGAGGGAAAGAAGGAGGGGGGGGGAAGATGTGTGGGGAGGGGGAGGGGAGAGAAGAAAGGAGAGAGAGAGGGAAGGGGAAGAGAGGGAGGACTGGGGATCAGGAGGGGGGAGGGGAGGGGGGGAGATAGGATCTGAACAAGGACTGGAATAAGTAGGGGGGAAGAGGGGAGGGGGGAGAAAGAGGAGGAGGATAGACGAAGGAGAATTAGAGGAGGCGAAAAGGGAGGATGGATGATGGAGGAGGAAGCAGGGAGATGGTAAAGATAAAGATGATGACACGAAGGAAACGTGAATAAATGAGGAAAGGCACAGAAGTGGCGATGTAAGATGATAAATTGATGGTACAACAAGACGAGAGGAGAAGGAGTAGAGGTGGATGACATGGAAGAAAGGAGAAGGAGAAGTAGAAATAAGAATAGAGAGAGAGAGAGAAATCTATCTATCTATATCTATCTATCTATCTATCTATCTATATCTATCTATCTATCTATCTATATATCTATCTATATATATATATATATATATATATACACATACACATGTGTATATATAGAGATAGATAGATAGAGAGAGAGAGACACAGAGAGAGAGAGAGAGAGAGAGAGAGAGAGAGAGAGAGAGAGAGAGAGAGAGAGAGAGAGAGAAGAAAACATGTGATCTGTACGAAAGAAGGAAATAAATCAAGAAAATAAGCCAAAGAGAGAGATGAGCCACTCAGAGACGACTGGAAAGACGAATCTGATAAAAAAAAAAAAAAAAAAAAAAAAGCTGTAATGATGACAAAAAATGAAATGCCGGTAGTGAGGTTGCCGAGGCTATTTGTGACGATTTAGATGGGATGTAATTGTTACTCATGAGAGAGTGGTAATGATAACTTTATACAGTGATGAAGCTGCTATCGTGATGCTGAATATGTTGATGGTGATGATGATGATGATGGGGATGGAGATGGTGACAATGACGATAATGAAGAAGACGATGGTGATGATGATGACGATGATGACGATGATGGTAATGATGATAAATTGATGATACTAATGACATGATACTACCCATGTTAAAAATGCTCCTGATGGTAATGAAAATAATCGACAATAATTTTAATACAACTATTGATAAGCGTTGGGGTTTTCGGAAAATTGGCAGAGGTCCTGATTCTGCAACACAGATTGCATCAAATTACACGGTGCAATAAGAACGGAAGTTGAATTACAAAAAACTAATTTATCTCTTTGTCCAAGGATATATATATTTTTTTTTTCTCATTAATTTGCTATGTTGTTTTTTCATCAATTATGGATAGTAATCTTTTTATCTTTCTTCCTACACCTTCACTTATAAATCATATGTGTCGTGTTGCTGAAATTGTTTCGAAGCTTCGTGATCCATAAGAAAACGACAAGACCTTATGTATACATGTATGGTGTATGTACGTACATAAAAATGATACAACATAGGCCACTCCAATCCCTTACGAAGAGCAAAGCGAATCACGAAAAAAAAAACCTCGCGTTAAATCCCTTTCCCTTCCTATATCCCGCCGGCCCTTTATTCGCACACGCCCATCCATCCCAAAAAGAAACCGTTTCGAAGCGTCTGCGAACCACACCGCGCAACGAAGCGAGTCTCCCTCTTTGAAGCTCCGAAACGAAATGAGTTCTTACCTTTCCCTTTGGCGCGGCAGAGAGGGAGAGAGCGCCATCAAAGGGCCAAAGGACGGTCGTGTTTATTGCCTCCTCGACGCCAAATTGTCATATCCATATTCCTGTGTCTTGCGGGGTCGAGTGCGAAGCGGAAATCAGGAGGAAAATTGGAGGCGACGAGAAGCGAGGGCTGGGGAGTACCGAGCGGCTTCCTACTTTTATTCGATTGTTTTGGGGATTTGGGGCTGTTGTTTGATTGGTTATGGTTGGTGTTGTTCTTATTATTGCATTTTCTTTATTACTCTTAATATCGTCATTCTTATTAGCATCACCATTATTTGTATCAGCAGCTGCAGCATTATCATCGTCAACATGATTATTTTTATCATCAATCTCATTTACGCCATTACCATCATTATAATCATCACACCATTATCATCATCATCATAATAATTTTTTTTTTTTTTTTATCGTTACCAAACTTCAAATTCCTCCCCTATGTTCTTAATTGTCTGTGTATATATGCACTATTTTAAAATTTCATCAAGTTATGATCCAATTAATTTCCTAGTTTATTTGTTCATGAACCTAATAGGCGCTCTTCTGTGTACTTCTTCGGCGAATCCTGCTCTGTACCTTAACACTCTGTCCTACTCCAATTCTGAATTCCAAACAAACAAATGACTGTCGGAACTTCCTCCCTTCCCCTTCCGAACAATCATCAGGAAATCCTACGCAATCCTGCAACCTCCTCCAGAGGGTCCCTTAACAGTCTCTACATCCTATACACAAAGGGCGTTAAGGACTATAAATATATTTAAGACA
>NC_061828.1:1313479-1318479 GCF_019202785.1 Penaeus chinensis | reverse complement strand
AGAGAGAGAGAGAGAGAGAGAGAGAGAGAGAGAGAGAGAGAGAGAGAGAGAGAGAGAGAGAGAGAGAGAGAGAGAGAGAGAGAGAGAGAGAGAGAAAGAGAGAGAAAGAGAGAGAGAGAAGAAAAGAGAAAAAGTAGATAAAAAGAGATAAAAGAAAGGAAATAAAAACAGAATAAAAAGAGAAAGAGAAAACAAAGAAAAAAAAACGAACAAAAAAAAAAAAAAAAAAAAAAAAGAAATCAAGAAAAAGAGATAAAAAAGTTGAGAGATCAGCATCCCTATTCTTTTTTCTTTCTTTTTTTTTAAAGAAAATGACAGAGTCCAGGAAGGAAGAGGCAAAGCATAGACAGACGAGAGAAAATGATGCCGGGAAATGGGCACTCTTCAGGGCCGAGATGAAGCTGGAAATGGGTCTCGTTGAAGAGGGAGAAGCTGCGGGCACGAAGGACAAGAATGCAACGTCTTATGGTAGGGAACTTTAGACGGAATTAAAGGGAGAAGAAAGAAGGTATATATAAAAAAGAGATAGATAATGATAATTGAAGCGTAAAGAGTTTTAGATTAGAAGGGATTTAAAGATTTGTATTTGTGTGTGTGTGTGTTTGGTTTGGTTTGTGTGTATGTGTGTGTGTGTGTGTGTGTGTGTGTGTGTGTGTGTGTGTGTGTGTGTGTGTGTGTGTGTGTGTGTGTGTGTGTGTGTGTGCGCGCGCGTTTGTGTGTGTGTAGTAACTTGTATCTAATGAAGTGTATGTATGTTTGTGAGTTTGATGTAGATAGATAAATAGACAGATAAATGGGTAGATATAGATATGTATAGAAATAGAAAATATGAAGGCCGACATAGATGGGTAAGTGGAGAGGTAGATACAGAGGCAAGAAAGGGGGACAAAGAGAGAGATAAGAAAGAGATATACAGCCAAACAGAAAGATAAACGTATATATGAAAAAAATATAATTAACATAGATAGATCGATAGATTTTTAAAGAGTAACAGAAAGACAGAACACAAACAGATATAAACGCGAAACACAAAAAACAGAAATGAAGAGAAGAAAGATCATACGTAAGCAGTGAGCAGTGATGAAAATGTAGAAGGTATCGTTACTATTGAATCTTTTCCATGAAATACCCTTCATTATTTCCGCAAGTCAATCGATAAAAGTCAGCCGGTAATTTGATGCAATTTCGTCCAACGGCCAACCTTAAGCTGGAAACTGATGGAAACTAATAACCGGAAGAATCTCGCTGCAAGAACCGGATCTGTCGCTTTTTGATTGGCTGGAAGTCTGGCAAAGAGAGCTGTGATTGGTCGAGAGCTCGGGTCCGCGCCAAGGCCTGGTGTTGACTCCCCGACGGCGCTTGTCCAATCAGGAGCGACACGACGCCGACGCCGGGCCTCTTCATCAGCTGATTATATGACGTCACTCTTGTTGATGTGTGACGTCACTGTGGCTGTTTCGGGGATGTCATTCAGAGGAGAGACGGAGAAAGGCAGGCGGACGGGTCGTCGTGCGTGTGTCTTCTGTGGCGTTGTTTTTCGCCTTCTCTCGTTTCTCAGATTTTTGTTTATGCTCTCTCTCTCTGTCTCTCTCTCTCTCTCTCTCTCTCTCTCTCTCTCTCTCTCTCTGTCTCTCTCTGTCTCTCTCTGTCTCTCTCTGTCTCTCTCTGTCTCTCTCTCTCTCTCTCTCTCTCTCTCTCTCTCTCTCTCTCTCTCTCTCTCTCTCTCTATATATATATATATATATATATATGTATGTATATATATATATATATATATATATATATATATATATATATATATATATATATATATATATGCGTGTGTGTGTGTGTGTGTGTGTATACATACATACATATATACATATATGCATATATATATGTATTTATATATATATATATATACATATATATATATATATATATATATATATATATATATATATATATATATATATATATGTATATATATGGCAGTGGCAGTTACATATATATATATATATATATATATATATATATATATATATATATATATAATATATGCATGTGTATGTATATATGATATGTCGTTTTCTCGGGCTCAGCCCGCAGTCGGATCGCAGGCTTTTTTACGACCGCCGCGACGGGGAATTGAACTCAGGACCACAAGGGCCGGAGTTCAGTGCGCTAACCACTGGACCATCGCGGCAGTCGTATATAAATATATATATATATATATATATATATATATATATATATATGTGTGTGTGTGTGTGTGTGTGTGTGTGTCTGTGTGTGTGTGTGTGTGTGTGTGTATGCATGTATTTATAGGAATATATATAGACATATATATATTCGTATAAATTCATACATATATATACACACATGTATATATATATATATATATATATATATATATATATATATGCATATATATATATGTATATATATATATATATATATATATATATATATAGACACATACATACATACAAATATATACATATATATATATGTATATATGTATATATATATAAATTTATATATATGTATGCATATGGATATGTGTGTGTATATATGTATATATATATATATATATATATATATATATATATATATATATATATATATATATGTGTGTGTGTGTGTGTGTGTGTGTGTGTGTGTGTGTGTGTGTATGTATATGTGAATATATATCTATAATATATATATATATATATCTGTATAATATATATAAATATATATATATATATATATATATATATATATATATATATTTATATATAGGTATATATGCATATATATATATATATATATATATATATATATATATATATATATATGTGTGTGTGTGTGTGTGTGTGTATGTATATGTGAATATATATCTATCATATATATATATATATATATACATATATATATATATATATATATATATATCTGTATAATATATATATATATAAATATATATATTTATATATAGGTATATATGCATATATATATATATATATATATATATATATATATATATATATATATATATATATATTCACACACACAGATCCATTTACCTGCGTGCGGCCCCTTGTCCCTCTTGTGCCTCTGATTCCCATTCGGATAAGCTGAGATATTCTCTTTGTTGTATTCCATAGTGCATCCTCACAATATACCAACCCATTCATCACCTGATTGAAATGCCTCTCACAAACAAACACAAAACAAACAAAACGCATATTGATTTAGATTCCGAAACGATAGAAACAAAACTCCATAGGCTTTGGTAGGTTTAGATCTTTCTATAAAGTCTTCTTTCTCCTCAAGAAATATAAAGGCGCATGCGAGGATGACTAAATCAAACTCTTTCCTCAAATTCTCTGAGACAAAACCTGTTTCCAGAAGGCTACAGCTGTTCCCAGACCCCGAAAAGGCTTCATAAATCTATATACACCAATGCTCCCTTGTATATATTTCCCCATCGCAGTGGCAGTTACAAAGGTGGTCAGTTAGCGGGGAGACTGGCAAGGTGGCAGCTACCTGTATCCTGATGGAGTAGCCTGTCGAAGGTATTCCCCATAGACCTTGCCCTCCCCCTTCGGTAAGTAAACCCAGGCTTCGGCTAACAGTACGCGCGCAGCCCTGGGCAATCGTAAGGAGGTTCGGACTTTCCTGAAGATAGTGCTTAGGGTTATGTGCCACCGGGAACGGCTAGTTGGAGTGAACGAATAAAGGGATATATATATATATATATATATATATATATATATATGAATATATATATATGTATATATATATATATATATATATATATATATATATATATATATATATATGTGTGTGTGTGTGTGTGTGTGTGTGTGTGTGTGTGTGTGTGTGTGTATGTGTGTGTGTGTGTGTGTGTGTGTGTGTGTGCATGTCTGTGTGTATGTATGTATGTGCAAATATACATATGGATATTATTAGTATGTACGTATGTATGTGTGAATATACATATGGATATCATTAGTATGTATCTATGTATGTGTAAATACACATATTATGAATATCATCAGTATCCATGCAAGCATATACAGCATTCCCATATCACATAAAGCCTTAGTGGGACTGAGGGGAGAGGCAGGAAGCTCTCTGCTCGACCTATCACTGTTTCTCTTTCCTGATCGGAGGAACTCTGAGAAAAATCTGAATCCACACCAAGACTCCATCTACGCCATGAATATGCAATTATGGAAATTATAAAACAGTTCGAAGGATTTCAGATTATTAATTAATGTACCGTTGATATTGAATATTATCTGGTGACTATCATGAATGGCTAATGATGTGAACTATTAATATTTCTCCTCCTCATCATCATCATCATTGTTTCTGTTCTCATCATCATCACGTTCATTATTTCTGATCACATAATCATCATTGTAATTACCATTATCATTAGTATCATTTTCATTATCATTATCATGATGATGATGATCATCATCATCATTATCATCCTCCTTCTCATCATTTTATCATAATCTTCGTAATCATCATCATCGTTATTATCATTATTATTATCATGCTTTCCATTGCATCTCTTGTTAAACCATTCCAAACGCGCTGTTGTTAATTATGCATAAGGCAGCATTAACTTCCTCTGCTTTGTCTCGCATTAATTAGGCTTATAAGTTTTTCCAAACGACTGGTATATACATTTGTCCGTTGTATTTTTTGAAACTGCTGTTGAATTCGGTATTTTAAAAGGTGTCTTTTCCTTCCTTCATGTTTCTATCTGTCTATGATATTTTTTCCTCTGTGGTCTTTTTTGTCCAGTTATCCATCAAAGTATTGGTGAGAGGTAGTTTCATTCATATATTTTTCACATGTATCTGGTACTGGATTTTTGTCTTTCATATCTTTCACCTGCTAAATCCACACACACACACACACACACACACACACACACACACACACACACACACACACACACACACACACACACACACACACACACACACCCTCCCTACACACATATACACCTCCTACAC
>NC_061828.1:1300979-1303479 GCF_019202785.1 Penaeus chinensis | reverse complement strand
GTCTCTCTCTGTCTCTCTCTCTCTCTTGCCATGACTTGTGTAATATTTACAAGACAATTCAGCTGATCAAATAAAATAAAAACAGGTTTAGGAAAAGACGTCATTATGAAAATTAAGTGTTGCAATCTGCAAGTTGCATGTGCATTGTATCCAAGCTTGACTTTTGAGATTTGTATTTTCTTTGTTCCTTTCTGTCTCCCCTCTTTTCTCTTCGCTTGGTCTTTCTCCCCTTTCTTTAATTTCATACCTCCTTTTCTTCTTTGTCTTTCTTGTTCACTCTCTTCTGTCTGTTTGACTCTCTGTCTGTCTGTCTCTTTCTCTCTTCCTTGTCCTCTATTCCCAATACCTCTTACTTTCTTCTCTCTCTTCTACTCTCTCTCCTCCCATCTTCCCTAAATCTATCCCTCTCATCCTTCTCGATCTTCCTCTTCCTCATTCCTATCCTTCCTCTCTCCTTCCTTTCGAGTCCTCTCCCATTCCTCCTCCTCCTCCTCATCCTTATCTCTTTCTCTATCCCTTGCCAAGAGTGGGAGAGAGAGGCCGAGATAAAGAACGGGTAGTTTGGCGACAGAGAGGGAATAATAGAAAATAAATGATAAATAAAGGGAGAGAAAGTTAAACGAGGAAAACTAGCCCGTTTTCCTCGTCTCTTCTCACTATTTTCTTCGTCTTTCTTTTTCCTCTCTTAACCCCCTTTCTCGGTCTCTGTCTGTTTGTCTGTCTGTCTCTCTCTCTCTCTCTGTCTCTCTCTCTCTCTCTCTCTCTCTCTTTCTCTCTCTCTCTCTCTCTCTCTCTCTCTCTCTCTCTCTCTCTCTCTCTCTCTCTCTCTCTCTCTCTCTCTCTCTTTCTCTCTCTCTCTTTCTCTCTCTCTCTTCTCTCTCTCTCTCTCTCTCTCTCTCTCTCTCTCTCTCTCTCTCTCTCTCTCTCTCTCTCTCTCTCTCCTCTCTCTCTCTCTCTCTCTCTCTCTCTCTCTCTCTCTCTCTCTCTCTCTCTCTCTCTCTCTCTCTCTCTCTCTCTCTCTCTCTCTCTCTCTCTCTCTCTCTCTCTCTCTCTCTCTCTCTCTCTCTCTCTCTCTCTCTCTCTCTCTCTCTCTCTTGGTTTCCTTTCCTTTCCTATAAGTGTACATTTTTCCTTCGTTGGATATCATGGCAATACAACAACTATATTTCGTCCCGAAAACGCACAAACAATTATTGTGATACTGTTAACATTTTATTAAAGCGTAACAATAGCAGTCAAATAGAAGAAAATAATTGTAAAGAGATTGAATTCCCAACAATGCAAAAGTAACACACACACACACACACACACACACACACACACACACACACACACACACACCCACACAACCCCACACACACACACACACACATGGACACCCACACACACACACACATAGACACCCATTCTCACACACACACACACACACCATCACCCCCCCCCCCCCCGCCCCCATCACACACACGGAACGTAACGTAAAGAACGTTCAATACCAACAACCTTTAACTAAATAAACAGCTATTTACTCACAGGAAGTGACGTCACCCTGGACGCCCCAGCTGCTCCTCCTTGATTGATAGGATTAAGGCAAGGGTCTCTCGACTGCCTCCCTTGGCTGTATGGCGTGCGAGCGTTTGAGGGAAGGAGACGCCTCGCGCACGCAAGACGAGGGCGGAGGAGGGTGGGTGTTAAGAGGTGAGGGAGGGAGAAGGGTGAAGGGGAGAGGGGGAGGGGAAGAGGAAGGGAAAGAGGGGAGGAAAGGGGAAGATGGGGAGGAAGGGAAGGGGGAAGGGAAGTGGAAGGTGAGGGGGAAGGGAAGGGGAGGGAATGGAAAGGAGGGTGAGAAGGGGAAGAGAAAGGGGAAGGGAAAGGAAAAGGGGAGATGATGGGGAAAGGGGAAGGGAAAGGGAAGAAGAGGGGAAAGGAGAGGAGAAAGGTGAAGGGGTAAGGAAAAGAGGAAGGGAAGAAGGAAGGAGAGGGAAAGATGAAGGGGAAGGGAAAGGGGGAAAGGAAGAGGAAAGGTGAGGGGAGAGGAAGGGGAAAGGAAAGAGGAAAGAGAAAGGGGAAGGTGAAGAGCAAGTGAAAAGGGGATTGGAAAAAGGAATGAGTAAAGACAAAGAGGATGAAGGGAAGGATCTGAGGCATAGGGTAAGCGATATGTTTCCTTGTTTTTGGTTTTGTAGAGGCTGCGGAGAAAGACGGAGGAGGGAATGAGGGAGGAGCGGAGGAAGAGAGAGAGAGAGAGAGAGAGAGAGAGAGAGAGAGAGAGAGAGAGAGAGAGAGAGAGAGAGAGAGAGAGAGAGAGAGACAGAGAGAGAGAGAGGGAGGAGCAGAGGAAGAAATAAATAGATACATAGATAGATAGATAGATAGATAGATATATAGATATATAGAGAGAGAGGAGAGGGGAGAATAATGAAAAAAGAAGAGAGGGAGAGGGAGAGGGAGAGAAAAACGGACAGGGAGAGGGAGAGGTAGAAAAAGAGAGAGAAGAGAGAAG
>NC_061828.1:1290979-1293479 GCF_019202785.1 Penaeus chinensis | reverse complement strand
AACGTCATATGGGGACACAACGGACACGCTGTATAAGGGATAATAAAGATCATACCGCCGTAAAGATTGCAGATAAACCCGACCATAAAGAAGCTCGTCAGACTGGAACAATATCATGACCTCGTTATGGCAACAGTAATGATGTGCGTCATCCACTTCTGAGAGAACTCGTGATGGCAACACCTTCCCAGTCTGGCTACACTGCTTCACAAAATATATTCTTTAAATGCTTTGTATTCTTAGTGATTCAAGCACCGTTTCTGATGTCTTTCTGTGGATATATGGATGCTGTTTTGATGGTGTCAATGCTGGAACTGGAACCAGGATGCACGCACACACACACACACACACACACACAAACACACACACACACACACACACACACGCACACACACACACACACGCACACACACACACATACACACATAAACACACACACACACAAACACACGCACACACACATAAACACACACACACACACACTCACACACTCACTCACTCACACACACACACACACACACACAAATATATACGAAAGCACATACACATACAAACACATATATGCATATTCATTAAGAATACAGAGACTGACAAAAAGATTATGAAGATGATAAAGAAGAAGAAGAAAGAGAAGAAGATGATGAAGAAGAAAAAGGAAGGAAGGAAGGAAGAGGAGGAGAAAAAGAAGACGGAGAAGAAGAAAGAGAAAGACAAATAATGATCATGCTAAGGGAAAGTGAAAAGAGGATAAAAATAGTACTAAGACTAAAAATAATGAAGAATAAAGGAAATTAAGAAAAAAAATAGAGCAAATAAAAACAAAAGTAAAACAGAAAAATCACCAAGATCTTATTCTTACAACCAACATTTATTGCTTATGAAAATGATTACATTAAGGAAGAGGAGGAGGAGAAGGAGGAGGAGGAAGGAGGAGCAAGAAGGAGGACAAGAGGAGGTGGAAGAGGAGAAGAAGAAGAAATAAAAGAAGAAGATTAAGATGAGCAGGAGGAAGAAATAGAAGATGGTGATGATGAGGAAGAGGAAGACGAAATATAAGAAGTAGAAGAAGAAGAAAAAAGAAGAAAAGAAGTAGAAAAAAAGAAAGAAAACATAGAAAAAAAATTATGATGAAGAGAAAGAATAAAAAATGAAGTAGAAGAAAAAGAATAATAATAAGAAAATAATAAGAAGAAAAAGAATAAGAAGAATATAATAATAAGAAGATAAGGGAGAAGAAAAAGAAGAAGAAGAAGCGGAAGGTCGGGTGGGCCAGTAAGCGGCCCGTGGGTCCGAGCAGCCCACCAGCCCGAGGGAGCAGCCCACCGCCCACCGCCTTTGAGAATAAGTCGCTCCTCTTGTCCTCTCGCTCCAACGAGTGTGCTCAAGCCGTGACCTTAAACACGCAAGGACATAATTCTTAAAGGTCAAAAAGCAGTGTGACTGCGTTTGTTTTTGTTTTTGTGACGACTGATGCGCACCGTGACCTTGCGATGTTGTTTGTTTATTTTAATGATTTATAAGTTTCGTATTAACTTCAGAAGGATGTGTTTAGTGGAACTTTTTCATAGAAAGAAAAAAAGAAAGAAAGAAAGAAGACGAGAAAGAAGAAGAAGAAGAGGAAGAAGAAGAAAGATTACCGCTAATACAGTTGCTTCTATATAATCAGAAGTACGAATTGCACGACTCCCACCAATAATAAAGATAACGATAACATCAATGCTAAGAGAAACAGAACGGTAATATCAGTGATAACAAGAGAAAGAACGGTTATCGAAGGTGATAATAAAAGCGACAACATTGACAATAAATAAATTAAACAAAATAATAACTAAATTAAGAAATCATAAGATAATTTTATGATAACCACAGTTCTTCGCGTTGCGTCAATTGTCTCTCAGGCCCAAGAGGGAAGGGAAGGCCCAAGAAAACGACCAAGAAAACAACCAAAAACCACCCAAAACAACTAAAAACGACCAAGAAAACAACCAAAAACTACCAAAAACAACTAAAAACGACCAAGAAAACAACCAAAAACGACCAAGAAAACGATACTCACACACTAAGGAACGACCACTCACACGACCTACGAACGAAACATGAAGAGACGGCCTCTAAAACCACGGTACGACCTCCCTAAAGCAGAGCGGACGTCACTTGGTCGTCGTTTAGTCGTTACTTGGTCTTCATTTAGTCTTCGGTCGGATTTACTCAGTCGTCCCTCGGTCGTCGCTCAGTCGTCGCTCGGTTGTCAATCAGTCGTCGGTCGGTAGTTGCTTAGTTGTCGCTCACTCGTCACTCAGTCGTCACTCAGTCGTCTGTTGATCGTCAGTCAACCGTTGGTCGGTCGTCGCTTAGTTGTCGCTCGGTCGTCACTCCGTCGTCGGTCAGTCATCACTCTGAGTAGTCAGTCGGCCGACACTCAGTCGTAGGTTGGTCGTCACTCACCCGTCAGTCGCTTAGTCGTCCCTCAGTCGTCACTCCGTCGCCACTCAGTCGTCGC
>NC_061828.1:1280979-1285979 GCF_019202785.1 Penaeus chinensis | reverse complement strand
GAATATATAAATATTTTTGTTTCTTTTTATCTCGCGTGTGTGTCTGTGTGTATATACATGATCTTAAGGATTCTGTCAGATCTTAATGCGTAGATGACATCGGCGCCGCCTGAGGGAGGACTTCCGTGGCCCTTTGTAGATGCTAATGCATTATTGTACACTGGGGAGGAGGGTGGGTGGTGGGGGGGAGGGAGGGAGAGAGAGGGGGGGGAGGGGTGTGAGGGAGAGAGAGAGGGGGTGAGAGAGGTGGGTGGATTAGGAGTTGGAGAGGGGGAGAGAGAGGGAGAGAAATCAAGGTGGGTGAGAGGGTTGGGGAGGGAGAGAGAGAGGGGGAGAGAGAGGGTGTAAAATGAGGGGGGAATGGGTTCGGAAGAAGGGACAGGAGGGAGGTGAGGGGGAGAAGAGGGTGGATGAGGAGGAAGGGAGAGAGAGGGAGGGAAAGATCCTGGATGAGGGATAAGGAAGAATGCAAAAGAGGGAGAGAGGGGGGGACGAAATAAGAGGGAGAAAGGAGCCAGGTGAGGGAGAGGAGAGAGAGAGGGGGTTGAAATGGTGGGGCAAGAGGGGGACATAAGCGATGGGGGGAGGGTGTAAGGGAAGGGAGAGGGAGAATCACAACAATAGAGAATATCATTAATGATAATAATAATCAGTGGCGAGGGAGGAAGAGAAAGAGAAAGAAAAGGAGGGAGAAGAAGAGGAGAAGAAGGAGGAAGAAGACCAGATGACGAAGAAGGAGTAGAAAGAGGAAGAGAAGACGGAGGAGGAGGAAGACGATAAGGAGGTGGGATAAAGGAGGAGGAAGAGTAAAAAGAGGAAGAGGAAGGAGGAGAAGTAGGAGAAGCAGAAGACGGATAAGGAGGAAGGAGAAGAGGAAGAGAAAGAAGATAGAAATCACGAGGAAGCAAAAAAACGGAGGAGGAGGAACAGATTTTTGAGAAAGCCAGCTCAGCGAAGGAATAAGAGGGTGAAAGGATAAAAAGAGGCTGTTAGAGGGGGGGGGGGTATCGGAGGGAGGGTAGAGGCACGGCTTAAGGAGGAGAATGTGTAGACCTTTTATGTGCACAGGCTGTAAGTGACACTGACACGAAATTGTATGCTTATTTTACTGTAGTTGTATTTTCGCTCACACACACTGTGATGGTGATAAGGACGGTGATGATAAAGGTAGACACTCATTGTGATGTGTGTTTGTGACGTATTTTACACATTTTGAAAGTATGACATCATTCATACACTTTACGCATAGGGGTATATATTATCTTCAATTCATTTTATACATTAATCCATCAACTTTTTCATATACAAAAACTATAATCAGGCGCCGTTTGTATTCACAAAAATATCTTTACATTAGCATTCCCTCCAGCTCCCACAATGCTTTGCGTAAGAGAAATCCCCTTTGTTTACATTTTCAAGTTCGACACGAACGTTACTTATTCCAAGTGTACTGTTATTTTTCTCTTAATAAGCACCTACGGCTCATTAAGATTTTCCCTCGGCCTGCTACGCACACCGAAGTCAAGCGCGGAGCACAGTTACGAGGTAGATAATGGTGGTAATGTGATGTTATAATGGTAATATGGCAGTTATGGTAATGTGATGTTTTAGTGGAAAATCTGGCAGTGCTATTTTCTGCTTACAAAGCGAGGACGCTGCAGGTCTGTAATGATGTTGATATCAGATCTGGTAATGTTGATAATAACGGTATTTATGCTAATAATAGCGGTAGCGGAATGAATACGTATGGTACCAGTAATAATGATAGTCATTCGTTATAATGATTATATTAAAACAATTTTACTAATTAGAATGAAGATGATAATACTGATAACTACAGCAATTACAGACAACAACAATGTCAGCTTCAGCTTCAACCTTCACTTCACCTTCAACATCAACATCATTATCACCATCATCAGCAGCAGCATCAACCTCAGCATCAGCATGTACATCATCATCATCATCATCATCATCAGCATCAACAGCAGCAGCATCAACATCAATATCAACATTGGTATTAACATCAACATCAACATCAGCATCAGCATCGTCATCTACCTCAACATCAACAACTATTACCACTACTACTACTACAATAACCACTACTTCTCTACAGCTATAACTGTCAATATTCTGGCTACTACAACTACGACTACCGATTATGCAAACAGATGATAATAGTAGCAATGGTAATATTGATGATACAGTCGCTTTACTTTGGTGCCATATTAGGCAGGGGACAACAGCCATTACTGGTGTTGAAGTTGAATGCTGTGATGACGCTGCAACTTCTCTTGGTAGGGAAAGAAACCGGCATTGGGCGTCGGAATTAGAGTTAGGAAAATGAACATAATCGTAGTTATGAATACAAAGGATAGGGTAGAAGGATAGAATGGGAGCGCGAAATGATGGGTGGATAGAGGGATGTACATGTCAATAGATATACATACCTGCACACACGCACGCACGCATGCGCGCGCACACACACACACACACACACACACACACACACACACACACACACACACACACACACACACACACACACACACACACGCATACATACACATAAAGAGAGAGAGAAAGAGAAAGAGAAAGAGAGAACGAAAGAGAGAGAGAGAGAGAGAGAGAGAGAGAGAGAGAGAGAGAGAGAGAGAGAGAGAGAGAGAGAGAGAGAGAGAGCGATGGAGAGAACGAAAGAGAGAGAGAGAGAAAGAGAAAGGAAACGAAAAAGAAAAAGAAAAAGAAAAAGAGAGAGAGGGAGAGAGAGCGAGAACGAGAGCGAGAGCAAGAGCAAGAGCAAGAGCAAGAGCGAGAGAGAGAGTCCCCCATCCCTCTAAGTGTCTTGGGAACTGTGCTTCTCTCATCCACTTCTCTGTCTCTCTGCCTCAACCTACCGCTTTCACTTATCGGGCATGTATGAGATGCAAATGACATATTACTGTGCTAAGATTTATAATAAAAACACAGCTGTACCTTTGTCGAAAAAAGAAGGGTTGTGCAGCCTCCTTGATCATAAAAACAAACTCGATTTTTTTCCGACATTTCTTTCCGTATTTTTGTTCCATTATCGTATTCATCTTTTTCTATTATCTTCATCCTTTTTTTTTTCGTTTTCACCTTATGATTATCATAGTATCTATATCATTTCCTTCTTTTCTTTTAATCATTATCATCATAATTCGTTCTCGTTATTCTATTTTTTCTTTCCTTCTCCATAATTTCCACTTTTTTCCATTCTCCTTATCCTCCTCATCATCACCATTATCTACAGTATCACCACCAGAGACCCCTTATCAACATCATAATCATCATTTTCTTCTTCCTCATTTCAAAAATCTCCATTCAAAGCGCCACTCTCACCATACTCCTCATTCCACACCACACTCACTCCCCACCACACATACACATACTCATTCATACTCACACACACTCTCACATACACACACCACACTCACTCCAAACCACACTCGCCATACGCACTCCACACTCACCACATCCCCCACACCCCACCATCAAATTATTTTCGTCAGCCGTTGCTTTGTTGCCGATCATTCTAAGAAGCCAAAGGCCCCAAGTTGCAGGAGAACAAGAGGGAGTTTAAGCCAGTCTTTGACAACACTATCGCCAAGTTTACCTATTGAAGGAGTTCACCACAGAGTCACTGCATTCAGGGCTTGGCTTTGTGGCGAAAAACATTTTGACTTTAAATGAATGTTGTCGTTTTCGGATAGTTGTTGAGGTAGTTTTAAATGGATGGCTGTGAAGAGAGAGCGAGAGAGAGAGGCGGAGAGAGTAGAAGGGATGGAGGGGGAGAGAGGGTAGATAAAGAGAGAGAGAGAGAGAGAGAGAGAGAGAGAGAGAGAGAGAGAGAGAGAGAGAGAGAGAGAGAGAGAGAAAGAAAGAAAGAGAGACGGAGAAGGGGAAAGGGTGGAGGGAGAGATAGCATGATGGTTAGATAAATAGATTGACAGACAGATAGATAGATATATATAGAGAGAGAGCAAGAGAGAGAGACGGAGAGAGGAAAAAGGTTGGAGCTGAAGATAAATAGATGGATAGAGAGAGAGAAAGAGAGAGAAAGAGAGAGAAAGAAAGAGAGAGAGAGAGAGAGAGAGAGAGAGAGAGAGAGAGAGAGAGAGAGAGAGAGAGAGAGAGAGTTGTTATCATAATTATTATTACTTGTTATTATTATTTTTTCTTGTTGCTGCTGTTATGAAAATGACGACAATGTTTATGATTACCTGTCTCATTATTGATGATAACGATGATAAAAGTAATAACAATAATCATCATTATTGTTATTATCATGATGAGTTTTCCCATAAGCAGTAAAAGCAATAGTCAGCCAATAGTTAAAAACAATCCCCTTTTTAATTAGATTCACCACGCGGTTCCAGTCAGCCCGGCCTGGCACCTAGAATACAGACACTGAATCTTGCCATAGACACTTCAGACTCTGTTCTGAGCTAGACATCCCACCAATTCATACTAGGGATACACTGACTCCAGGGTGACAGCCAAGTAAAGCAATACAGCATGCATCACCCACGTACAGATTTACTATGTCGTAAATAGCATACGTTGAGGGCTAGACTCACTCCCGCCACATTAGCCTATGATTTATATCTGGCAGAGAACAACGCCGGCCATTAAGTGTATGTAAGGCTGGGGGGTGAGGGGGGAGAGGGGAGGGGCGGGGGATAAGGGGGTAGGGGACCACTAAGTTGTGATTGTGAACATGCTGTAATACTTGGAGTTTCTTCTCTTGATTAAAGGAAAAGAAAAAAAAAAAAAAATATGTGCATATACATATATGTATATATATATGCACACACACACAGACAACACACACACACACACACACACACACACACACTAGACCATCGCGGCAGTCATATATATATATATGACTGCCGCGATGGTCTAGTGGTTAGAGCACTGGAGTCCGACCCTCATTCCCCACCGCGGCAGTCGTAAAAATGCCTGCGCTCCGG
>NC_061828.1:1270979-1273479 GCF_019202785.1 Penaeus chinensis | reverse complement strand
TGGGAAGAGAAGAGAGGAGGGAAGGTAGGCGAACCGCCTGCACCTTTAGACATTTAGAAAGGAAATAAAGGGGGGGGGGGTAAAGGAAGAAAAGGCAGTGGGTGGGGGGAGGGTATGGGTGGAGGGAGGACGGGGAAGGGGAGAGTGGGGAGGGGGAGAGAAAGGGAGGCTATGGACGATCTAGAGGAAGAGGGAGGGAGTAGGAGGGTGGGGGAGAGGGGGAGGGAGTAGGGAGGGTGGGGGAGAGTAGGAGGGAGAGAGAGATAAGAAGATTGGGAAAGAGGAGGCGGGAGAGGGAAAGGGGAAGGAGAACGAGGGAAACAGAGAGATATAGAGATCAACATATAGATAGAGATATAGATAAATAGTGGACAGATACATAGATCGTAGGTAGACAGATAAATGGATGTTCAGAGAGAGAGAGAAAGAAAGAAAGGGAGAGAGAGAGAGAGAGAGAGAGAGAGAGAGAGAGAGAGAGAGAGAGAGAGAGAGAGAGAGAGAGAGAGAGAGAGGAGAGAGAGATAAACAGTGAGAGAGTGAGAGTGAGAGTTAGAGTGAGTGGGAAAAAAGGAAAGAGAAAGAGAAAGTGAAAGTTAAAGTGAAAGAGTAAAAGAGAAAGAGAGAACGAAGTGAAAGAGAGAGAGAGATAGAGATAGATAGATAGATAGATAGATAGATAGATAGAGAGAGAAACAGTGAGAGAGTGAGAGTTAGAGTGAGTGGAAAAAAAAGGAAAGAGAAAGAGAAAGTGAAAGAGTAAAAGAGAAAGAGAAAGAGAGAGAGAAAGAGAGAAAGAGAGAGAGAGAAAGAGAGAGAGAGAAAGAGAGAGAGAGAGAGAGAGTGGAAGAGAGAGAGAGAGAGAGAGAGAGAGAGAGAGAGAGAGAGAGAGAGAGAGAGTGGAAGAGAGAGAGAGAGAGAGAGAGAGAGAGAGAGAGAGAGAGAGAGAGAGAGAGAGAGAGTGGAAGAGAGAGAGAGAGAGGAAGAGAGAGAGAGAGAGAGAGAGAGAGATTAAAATGATATAAAATCGTGCGAATGAATATGGCTCTTTTGATGTTACTATGAAGTACTGTTAACGCTTTTAAAGTGAATGTTATAGGCTTTATGCATGTATTTGCGTAGTTTAATGGTTAGGAATCGCGTTTTATTTTCGCTCGTTCGTAATTTATTTCAAATTAAGAAATAACTAAAGGCTATTAGGTTAGCTGCAACTTACAGTAAGAGTGGTATCTTATAAAAAAAAAAAAAAAAAAAAAAAAAAAAAAAAAAAAAAACATATATATATATATATATATATATATATATATATATATATATATATATGGTATAAAAACCCACACTGTAAAACTTGCCTATGATCGCCCATCAGATTATCTAGTTTTACAGTGTGGGTTTTTATACCATAGTATCAACACGGTAGTGTGTTTTCTCCTTTTCATATATATATATATATATATATATATATATTTACGATAATGAAACTTTATCTACCTTTCAGCATGGAATAGTGTTAACAATGCAAAAAAGGTATGATGGTTAAAACAGGAAATCTATGAAATTATGTTAAAGTGCTTTCTTCCCTGCCTAGACCATCCCTCGCGACTGTGTTAAACTGTGTTATTTTGGCGGATATATGAAGCTCTATTTATATAGCGTTACCCTCTGTTATTCCCTCTATTATCTGTAACCCAGGCTCTCATATTAAGCCGTTATTTTCCCCATCTAATGATAACCCCTGTTGTGGTGTTAACCCATTATTATCCTTATGAAATATTACCCTTCGTGCATCGTTCAAGTGTTATCTTCCCTACTAATGGAACCCCCTCACTAATGGGTTAAACTGCGTCATTTTCCATACCAGATGTTATCAGATATTCTTGCCTATGATCGCCCATCAGATATAACCCTTGATTCATTTCCAAAAGCTTGAACTATTACTTCCTACGATGATTATTATCATTATCATTCTTATTACCATCATTATCATTATTATCCACAACAGCTCCCATCCTTTCGTCAACCTCGACAAACACAACCCAGAATACATACATTCACATGAACACAAATATGAACAGTTCCCTCTTCTTCACCCCCCTCCCCCCACATACACACGCACACATAACCTAATATAAGCAAAAACGAATACATTTATTATATTTTTGTCATAGATAACCGTGTGATGGCCAGGAGTAAAGGGCATGCCTCAGTCCCTTTACATTTTAGTTTCCCATGACTAATAAAGAGAAGATGCCCAGAGCAGTTTGTATATATCCATGATTTAAAAGAATGATATAAACATTTCAAACAAGATATGATTCTCTCTTTGTAATTTCGGTTTGTCTTTTTATCTGTTTATCTGTTTGTTTCTCACTTATCTACGTATAGCTTGAAGTATGGTACAGAATAAGGAGAGAAAAAGGAGAGAGAGGGGGGGAGGAGAGGAGAGAGAGCGAGAGAGAGAGAGATAGAGAGATAGAGAGAGATAGAGAGAGATAGAGAGATA
>NC_061828.1:1268750-1270879 GCF_019202785.1 Penaeus chinensis | reverse complement strand
CTCCCTCTCTCTCATGAAATTCATATCGTGTTCTCTTCGCCTTTTCCTGCCGCGCTGGTCTCGTCCCGTCGTTCCATTTTAATGTTTTTTGTCTTAAATATTTGTTGGTGATTACTCATTTCATTTATACTTTGTTCATCTCGTGTTCGAGGTTATATTATGGTTCTCTGCACTCATTGCGTCTATACGCGTTATCTGTTCATTTATTTATTGTCTTGTATGTATATATGTATGTATGTATGTATGTATGTAAGTATGGAATTATGTATGTATGTATGTATGTATGTAGGGACATACAATCTTTTCTCGATTCCTAGTTCCCTCCTCTCTCTTACTCCTCCTATTTTTTCGCTTCTCTCACACTCAATGTCTCTTCTCCTCCTCACTTGGGAAGGAGACACCAGGGGTTACTTCCACCCCCTTAAAATCCCCGTTTTCCCCACCTGCCTGTTCTCCCCCTCTCCCCTCCCTCTCTATATTCTGCTTCTCCTCCACCTCCTCCATTCATTCCTCTGATCTTTTTCTCATCTTCCTTATCCCGCTTCTTCTCCTTCCTCCATCTCCTTCATCTCCTCCTCTTCTTCCTCCTCCCCCATAACCTTCTCTTTTTCTTCCCTCCCCGATCCTTCTTCTTCTTCTCCTCACCCACTCTTCTTCCTCCTCAATGCTTCTTCTCTTCCTCATACCTTCTCCTCCTCCTCTTCCTCATACCTTCTCCTCCTCTTCCTCTTCCTCCACCTCTCTCATTCTTGTCTCTCTATCTCCTTCTCCTCCTCCTCCTCCGTCACCTCCCTCTTTATTCTCCTCCTCCACCTCTCTCTTCCATCTCTCCTCCTTCTCCTCCTCCTCCACCACCTCTCTCGCCCCCCAACCCCCGCTCCCTCCCCCTCATCTCCCCAAGTACCCATAAATATTACCTTCTCCTACAGAAGGAAGCATTAATCGTGCCCCTCGCTTCTACACTCTTCGTTTTTCTTCTTCCTTATCCTTCTCTCCCCTCTCCTCTTCCTTTTCTTAACTCGTTCTTATTTCCTTTTTTTCTTTTCTCTTTTTCTCTCTATATTTTTTGTTATTCATGTTTTTGTCACTTTTTCCTTTTTATCTCTCTTATTTTTCTGTTTCTTTCTAACGATAAGATATAATCTCTGTTCCATATGTTTGTCTTCCTCTTTTTTCATTTACCATTCCGTCCTTTGTAGGATTTCCCTCCAATAATGCTGTTCATTCTCCTTTTGTCTCTTTCTTCCTCCTCTCTCTCACTGCCCCCCCCCCCCCTCTCTCTTTCTCTCTCTCTCTCGCACACGCGCTTACTCTGTTGCTCCATCTATCAGCCCCGCTGTCTATCTACCATTTTGTTATTATTCACCTCTCTCTCTATCCTCCCCTCTCTCTCTTCATCCCCTCCCTCCCCTCCTCCCCTCCCTTCGCCCATTTCCCCGTTAAGGACAGCAAAAGTATGTCTGGCATTAGTCAGCCCCGCCTCTCGGCCGGCCTTTAAAAGTGTTTGTTTTGTTTTTGTTCCGCAGACTCTGCTCTGCGCTGTAGCTGTTTGCTTGCGCCGCCGAATCGCCCTCATTGTAATGTCCGGTTATTAGTCTTTGGGGTTTCTTCGGAAAGGGATATATGGGTATAAACATATATATATATATATATATATATATATATATATAAATGTATGTATGTATGTATGTATACACACACACACACGCACGCACTTATATATATATATATATATATATATATATATATATATATATATATACATATATATATTTGCATATATATGTATATATATATATATATATATATATATATATATACATATATATATATTTGCATATATATGTGTATATATATATATATATATATATATATATATATATATTTACAGATATATATTTGCATATATATGTATATATATGTATATTTATATATATATTTATATATATATATATATATATATATATATATATATATATATATATATAAATATATTAGCATATATATATATATATATATATATATATATATTTTTTTTATACATTTATACATTTATTCGTTTACTTACTTGACTAAATGTCTGTCTATTCTCTATTTGTCTATATATGTATCTATCTTTATATCTACCT
>NC_061828.1:1258750-1261250 GCF_019202785.1 Penaeus chinensis | reverse complement strand
TGCGTATATACACCGAGGGAATGGCTAAAAGCTATCGAGAGAGAGAAAGAGAAGGGAAGAAAAAAAGAAAAATGGAATTGAGACTGAAAGGGAAAAAATGGTTATCCGAAAAAACAAGCTTAATGGATATATTATAAGAACGACTGAGAACCGGAGAGAAAACCAAATAATCAAACAGACAGAGAAAATGACAGAGAAAGGATGGGAAGGAGATAGCGACAAAGAATAGATAAATTAATAGATAAACGGAGAGCAGATTAAACAAATATATAGAGAGACAGATGAATAGAGAGATAGATAGAGATAGATAGCTCGATAGCTCGATTGATAAATATATATATAACAGATAGATAGACAGATATACATATATAAAGTGAGAGAGAAAGACAAAAATATAATTTTATTCATCTAGAGAGAAAGAAAAACAAAAACAAAAATAAAACAGTAAAACAAAATAACGAAAGTCAGAAAAGGCGAGAGAAAGAAAAAAGAAAGAAAGCGAGAGACGGAGGGAGGAAAAATAGGGGGAGGTTGCGGTCAGCGGTAAACAAAGTACAGTAGTTTAGCAGAGATTAATGCGAGCCATATTTCCGCAAGGTAAATGTTGTGTGTGAAACATCATCATCTGACTCGGCCATTCGTCTAGCGGGGAAGAGGACGGGGGAGGGGGAAGGGGGGAGGGGCGGGGAAGGGGTGGGGGAAGGGGGGAAGGAGGGGCTAAAAGGAGAGGCGGAAGGAAGGGGGGTGGGGGGTAGGGTAAGGGGGAAGCAGCAGCGGGCAGGTAAAGAGGAGGCCGGCGGGGTGGGGGGAGAGGGGAGTTAGGGAGTAGGTAAAGGAAGTTAGAGAAAATGATAGGGAAAAAAGAGGAAGTTTGTAAGGTAACGGTAAAAGAAAGAGGGGGGGGGGGGAGAGGAGAAATGGAGGGTGAAAGAAATAAAGAAAAATATGGGGTAAAAATAGAAGAGGAGGAGGGTGAACAGGAGAAGGGCGAAAGAGAGAAAAGGAGGAGGTAGGGGGAAAGAGGAGAAAGAGGGGGGATTAAGAATAGGCTTCTTTATATCTTTATCATCATTGTTGTTATTGTTATGATGCTCATTATCATCATCATTATTATTATCATTATTATTGTAATTATTGTTATAATCCTTGTCCTTACTGTTATTATCATTATTGTTATTGTTACAGTTATCATCATCATTGCTATGATCATTATCATCATTATCATTATCATTATTATCATTATCATTACTATGATTAGTGATACATCTACTACTATCGAGAGAAATAAATAAACAAAGACAGACAAAATGAGAGAAAGAGAAGGAGAAAGAGAGAGAGAGAAGAAGAAAGAAAGATAGAAGGAGAAAGAGAGGGAGAAGGGGAAAAAGAGAGACAGAAGAAGAAAGAGAAAGAGAGAAGGAAAAAGAGAGAGAGAGACGGGGAACGAGAGAGTGAGAAGGGGAAAGAGAGAGAGAAGAAAGATAGAAGGGCAAGGAAAAGGAATAAGAGAGAAGGAAAAAGAAAGGGAGATAGAAGGAGAAAGAGAGAGAGAGTAAGATAAAGAGAGCGAGAAGGAGAAAGAGAGAGAGAGGAGAAAGAGAGAGAGAAGGAGAAAGAGAGAGAGGTGTAAGAAAAAAAAAAGAGAAGGTGCAAGAGAGCGAGAGAGAGGAGAAAGAGAGAGAGAAGGAGAAAGGGAGAAAGAAGGAGAAAGATAGAGAGAAGAAGAAAGAGAGAGAGGAGAAAGAGAGAGAGAAGGAGAAAGATATAGAGAAGGAGAAAGAGAGAGAGAGAGAGAAGAAGAAAGAGATAGAGAGAAGGAGAAAGAACGAGGGAGAAGGAGAAAAAGAGAGAGAAGGAGAAATAGAGAGAGAAGGAGAAAGAGAGAGAAAAAGAGAAAGAGATAGAGAAGGAGAAAGAGAGAGAAAAGAAGAAAAAGAAAGAGAAAAGGAGAAAGAACGAGGGAAGAGAAAGAGAGAGAGAAGGAGAAAGTGAGAGAGAAAAAGAAAGAGATAGAGAAAAGGAGAAAGAACAAAGGAGAAGGAGAAAAAGAGAAAGAGAAGGAGAAAGAGAGAGAGGACAGAGAGAGAAAGAGAAAGAGAGAGAGAAGGAGAAAGAGAGAGATAAAGACAGAGAGAAGGAGAAAGAGAGAGAAGGAGAAAAAGAGAGAGAAGGAGAAAGAGAGATATAAAGACAGAGAGAGAAAGAGAAAAAAAGAGAGAAGGAGAAAGAGGGAAGGAGAAAGAGAGAAGGAGAAAGAGAGAGAAGAGAAAGAGAGAGAGAAGGAGAAATCGAGAGAGAAGGAGAAAGAGAGAGAGAAGGAGAAAGAAAGAGAGAAGGAGAAAGAGAGAGAGAAAGATATATGGAGAGAGAAGAAGAAAGGGATAAAGAGAAAGAGAAAGAACAAAGGAGAAGGAGAAAAAGAGAGAGAGAAGGAGAAAGAGAGAGAAGGAGAAAGAGAGAGAGAAGGACAGAGAGAGAAAGAGAAAAAGAAAGAGAAGGA
>NC_061828.1:1241250-1243750 GCF_019202785.1 Penaeus chinensis | reverse complement strand
TTTTTTTTTGTTTGTATTTTTATTTTTTTATATAATTTTGTAATTCCTATTATAGGCCTGTATTTTGTTACATTCATATATACTTACACGTACACAAACAAGAGCGTGCGCATACATAAAACACACACACACACACTCACGCACACACGCGCGCGCGCGCAACCAGCACCAAACAACAGGACCCTCAACCCCCGCCCCCCCCCCAAAAAAAAAAAAAAAAAAAAAAAAATCACCCATCCCCGTCGGAGCAAGATTTATAACATATCACTATAATCCAATGAAACACAACAAATGGAAATGAGACATGGATATTTCACGAAAATGGATTAAAAAAAAAAGGGGGGGGGGGGGGGACTTAATAACAACCACAACCTCAGCGGATTTTAAGCACGGGGGCCGAGCGCGGACGTCCAAATGGTCGAGATTACTGTAGAAATGATTCTGTTCTTCGACCATAAAGACGAAATCACTATTCAGTTATCCACATTATCATTTCCATAAAATATCATCGCCCTCGTCTTTATCATGTAATTTATAGCACTGCACGAGTTCTTCCCTTCTCTTCTTCTTCTTCTTCTTTTTTAACTTATTCTCTTTTATTTTGTTTTATTTCATTCTATTTTATTTTATTTTATTTTTTCTAGTCTTAGCTTTTATTCTATTTAATTTTTTCTCTTCCTGTTTTCTTGGGAACAAACTAATTCGGAAGTGAGAAATGAAAACGGGTGAGAGAGAGAGAGAGAGAGAGAGAGAGAGAGAGAGAGAGAGAGAGAGAGAGAGAGAGAGAGAGAGAGAGAGAGAGAGAGAGAGGGGGGGGGGGGGGGGATTCAGTTCAGCAGAGCAGAGAGAGATAAACATGACAGATAAATTGAAAGAGAAAGAAGGGCAAAGGAAAAAGGAAAATGAGGAGATACAATAAAATGTTATTAAAGAAAGTAATATGATATAGAAGGTAAGAAGAACATAGGGAAACACGAAAGAAAGGAAATATATATATATCACACACACACAGACAAACACACACACAAACACACACACACACACACACAACCACACACACACACACACACATACACACACACATACATACACACACACACACACACACACACACACACACACACACACACACACACACACACACACACACACACACACACACACACACACACACACACACACACACACACACACACACACACACACACACACACACACACACACACACACACACACACACACACACACACACACACACACATACACATACACATACACACACACACACACACACACACACACGGACAAATACACGGTCACACACACATATCTCAAGCAAACAAAATAATTTCCGTTCCCCATATTTTTTCATAGCTTAATAACCTCATAATTGCTGCATTAATATCACGTGATGAATTAAGCACATATTACTCAAGTTCTTTTCCAAGTTGCAGAATTAGGTATAAGCCTTTAGCTAAGAAAGTGAAACTCAAAATATGAAAATAATATAAATGTTTAATCGTGCGTTTGTACATTTTTCATTATAAAATAATTGTGAGAGTAACAATAGGGGAAGTGACTGAGAGAGTCAAGAGAAAAAAAATCCCATGATGTAAAATAACTAAAAACAAACAAACACTCATCCACACATGCACAAACAACAAACACACACACACAAAATCCCTTTGCCCCTCTCCCTCCTCCTCCCTCACCCCCCCCACCCACTCACCCCAACAAAAAGAAATCACCTACTTCCCAACCCCCCCTCACCCTTCCCATCCCCCCACCCCCCAAAAAAAAAAGAATAAAAAAAAAAAAAAAAGTTCTCTTCTTCTTTACTGAGATTTCATTTTTCAATGAATAATGTCAGATTTCCGGCCCATCCAAAGCCGATTGAATCGAGTCCTACAGCAAACTTGATAGATCGACGATATACTTGTCACAAATACAATACCTTTGCCTGAGGTAGTGTCAGGGAGGCCCGTGCCTTTGTCGTTTGTCATTTATCATGAGCGTGATACCGAAGGTAATAAGAAGGAGGAGAGGGGGAGGAGGAAGAAGAAGAGGGTGAGGGATAAGGAGGAGGAGGAAGAGGAGGAGGAGGAGGAGGAGGAGGAAGATGATGATAAGGAGGAGGAAGAGGAGGAGGAGGAGAAGGAAGAAGAAGAGGTGGAAGAAGAGGAAGAAGAGGAGGAGGAGGAGGAAGAAGAGATGGAAGAAAAGAAGGAGGAGGAAGTAATGTGTGTGTGTGTGTGCGTGTGTGTGTGTGTGTGTGTGTGTGTGTTTGACGGCCTCCACATATTTGTTTTCTATTTACCTCTCTGTCTACATAACCATAAGTGATAAAAACCGGGAGGAAGCGTCCAGTTTCTAAGGAGATTACAGCTCCTTACGACCACCATTTGTTTTTCTCGATTCGAGCGAAATGGGATGATTTCACGATGAGGTCGATTAGATGGGAATTATTTATCGATCTTTCTCTGTCTTCTCTTTCCCTTAT
>NC_061828.1:1207805-1212805 GCF_019202785.1 Penaeus chinensis | reverse complement strand
TCTTTCTCTGTTTCTCTCTCTCTCTCTCTCTCTCTCTCTCTCTCAGTCTCTCTCTCTCTCTCAGTCTCTCTCTCTCTCTCTGTCTCTCTCTCTCTCTCTCTCTCTCTCTGTCTCTATCTGTCTCTCTCTCTCTCTCTGTATCTCTCTCTGTCTCTGTCTCTGTCTCTGTCTCTCTCTCTCTGTCTCTCTCTCTCTCTGTCTCTCTCTCTCTCTCTCTCTCTCTCTCTCTCTCTCTCTCTCTTTCTCTGTCTCTCTCTCTCTGTCTCTCTCTCTCTCTGTACATACATTTATTTATTTCATAAACAAACACTCATCCGTTAACGTCGTCACGGAGACTCACTGCAACAACAGCCAACAAAAAACAACACAAAACATAAAAAAGTTACAAAAATGATAAGTAGATTAAAGTCGAGAAAGATGACTGCAAAAACATCTCCAGATACGCCATAGCTCCTTCCCTTTCTAATTTCCCAGAGAGCGGCTTGTGTCGTTGTAATAATCATTGTGGGAGAGAAGCTGTACCGCCATCTTTTTTTTTTTTTTTTTTTTTTTTTTTTGGGGGGGGGGTGAGGGGTGAGAGGGAGGGAAGGGATGCTCCTGTTCTTTCTGTTTTTCTTTCTTTTCTTTTCTTTTCTTTTTTTTTCTTTCTTCTCAATGGCGTCAACCTTATCTTATATTGTAAAGAGAGAGAGAGAGAGAGAGAGATAGGGAGAAAACTTTCACTAGTACTTTTTTTCTAACGAATTTTCTTTTTAATTTTGTATTTCTTCGAGGTACAAAGAAATGTTATTGCATGTTTATGACATTTTACTGATCTACTTTCCTAGCTTACCATGTTACTATATTTTTTTCTTTCTTTCTTTTTTTTTTTTTTTTTTTTTTTTCGAATTACAAAGAGCATTGGGCAAATACTGTCTTTGAACATTTGCATCATCTGCCTTGATTCTCTACTCTTCTGAGGACACAGAAATAAAGAAAATTATGTTGATTTTAGCATTAGTCTCACGTCGCGAAACTTAATATTATTCATATATTCTATATGGCGTCATCATTATCTTAGCCATGTTAAAATATATGAATTCATAGATAACCTACTAGAAGATCTAAACTAAATGAAATAATTCAACCGATCAAACGATTTATAAAAATGGGTATCTTGATACAAAGACCAGTAAATAAATGATGGTAA
The DNA here is from genome assembly GCF_019202785.1 of Penaeus chinensis. NCBI lineage: Eukaryota > Metazoa > Arthropoda > Malacostraca > Decapoda > Penaeidae > Penaeus > Penaeus chinensis. The sequence goes on along the minus strand of NC_061828.1, from coordinate 1,211,616 downwards.
ATTATACATAGACAAGTGAATATGTACAAAACAGACATAATGTAGGAGTACAGAAATACAGCCTATACAAAAACACCCGGAACGATATACACGGACAGACATACACACATGTGAACAGCATTCATGTTGACAAATGTGGAATATGTATGAATGAGAATGAATATCTCCACAGTACAAGAGATGTTTTTGGCCGGTTTTGAATATACATGTGCAATTCTGACGAAAATATAAACGAAACCGGTCAGATACATCTCTTGCATTGTTGAGATATTAATTCTCATTCATACCCTTATATATATATATATATATATATATATATATATATATATATATATATATATATGTATATATATGCATATATATATATATATATATATATATATATATATATATATATATATATATATATATATATATGTATATATATATATATATATATATATATATATATATATATATATATATATATATATATATATATATATATAGATCAAAGCAAGTCGACACACAAAGCACACGCATAAAAGAGAGCGAAATAGATAGATGTGTGTGTGTTTGTGTATATATATATATATATATATATATATATATATATTTATATATATATATATATATATATATATATACACATTTATATATATACACATATATATATATATATATATATATATATATATATATATATATATATATATATATATATATATACATATATATATATATATATATATATATATATATATATATATATATATATATATATATGAATATATATATATATATATATATATATATATATATATATATATATATATATATATATATATATATATATATATATCAAAGCAAGTCCACACACAAAGCACACGCATAAAAGAGAGAGCGAAATAGATAGGTAGACAGACATACAGACAGAGCGGGGAGGGGGCAGAGGGGACGGCTGGCGAGACCCATTCAGGGGAAAAGGGAAATTCGATGTATTGAGGGAAAGGAAGAAGGGGGGGGGGGAGGGGAGTCTCCCCTTGTGTTTTTCCTTCGAACAACACTCTCTAACATTTCCTCTTTCTCGCTATCCTCCCCCCCTCTCCCTTCCTTCTCCTCCTCCTCCCTTTCTCTCTCCCTACTCTTCCTCCTACTTTCTTACCTTTTAGGCTTCTCCTTATCCACCTTTCCGATCTTTTAATGCCTCTTTTTTTTCTCCTCTCCTCTTTATACTCCTTTCTCTTCTCCTCCTCCTTTTCTTCTTCTTGTTCGTCGTCGTCCTCCTCGTTTTTCCTCTCTTTCTGTTCTACCTTCTACCCTTCCTTTATTCTTCCTTCTTCTTCTCTTCTTGTTCTTCCTTCTTCTTCTCTTCTTGTTCTTCCTTCTCTCCTTCTTCTCTCCTTGATGTTTTCCTCCTCCTCTTCCCTCTTCTGATCTTACTCCTCCTCCCTCTCTTCTTCCTTCTCTCCTGCACCTCCCTTTCCTCTTCCTTTTCCTGTTCTTTCTCCTCCTCCTCCTTCTCTTCTTCCTGTTCTCGTCCTCCTCCCCCCTTCCTCCTCCTCTTCTTCCATTTCCTGCCCACTTAAGGTTCCACCCCTCCTCCTCCTCCACTCCCCCCCCGTCTGTCCTCTCTTCCTATACCCTCCTCCTACCAGCCTTCCTACCCCTGCTCCTCCACCAACACCCTTTCATACCCCACTACACCCTACTATGCCCCCCCCCCCTCCCCGCCCACCCGCCCGCCTGCGCTCACACTTGCGGGCGCGTCAGGGCGTAAAGGTCACTCGTGCATGTAATGGTTCCCTCGTGGGCGTGGGGGCAGAGGGGGGGGGGGGGGGGAGGGCATAAGGAGTGGGTTGGAGGGGGGTGGGCGGAGCATAGCGAAGGGAGGGGGTGGAGTGGGGTGGAGCAAGCCGGAGGGGAAGGGAGGGGAAGGGGTCAGAGGGAGATGGACAGGGAACGGGGGATGTGCATGTGGGGAGGGGGAGGAGCGGAGGGTAGATGGGGCAAGGGTGGCAGGGAGTGAGGGAGTTAGAGGAGTAAGGGTAGTGGGACAGGGGTAAAGGGGGAAGGAAGTGGTGGGTAGGGAGAAGAGGGGAGGGAAGGGAAAGGGGGGAGGGAGGGAATGGAACTGAGGGAAAAGGAAGTAGGGGAAGGGAGGGAAGGGAGGTAGAGGAAAGGGAAGTGGTGGGTAAGGGAAGTTTGGGACGTGAAGTGAGTGGAGGGAGTGAAGGGAAATGGTAAGAAGGGAGGGAAGGAAACCGGAGAGGAGGGAGGGAAGGGAAGAGGTGTGTAGGGTATGAGACGGAAGAGACGGAAAGAGGGGGAAAGGAGGGAAGGAAAGTAGGGGGAAGGGAGGGAAGGGAAGTGATTAGCTGAGGAAAGTGGGGGTTAAGGGAAGGTGGAGGGGAAGGGAGGGAAGGGAGGGAAGGGATTTGGTGGGTAGGAGACGTGGGATTTGCTTTGCTTTAACGGAGATTGTGCGCTGCTTTGGTTATGGTGGCGGTAGTGCTGTGGGGAGAGATGAAGGGATTACATCGGTGCTGGTTGGATCTCTTCCTCTTCCTCGTTTCCTCCTCAGCCTTCCTTCTCCTTCCTGCGCTGCCTCTCTCTTTCATTCTGTTTTGCCCCCCCCCCCCCTCTCTCTCTCTCTCTATCTATCTCTCTCTCTCTCTCTATCTCTGACTTTCTCTCACTCTCTCTCTCTCTCCCCCCCCTTTCTCTCTCATTGTATTTTGATTTTTTTCTCCTATATTTCTAAGCTTGTTCTTTTCAAGCTCACTTTCTATCTACTTTATTCTTTCTCTCCCTCTCCTCTCTCTTTATCTTCTCGTTCTCTCTCACTTATACTCATATTTCTCTTCACTTAAACTCATTCGCCCATTACTCCCTCTCTCATAATCTCTTCGCCTCTTTAGGTTTTTTCCTCTTTATCTCCTCCTCTCCCACAAACCTCTCTTTTTCTCGTCATGTGCGACTTATCTCTCTCTCCCTCTTTATCTCTTCCTCTCCCACAAACCTCTCTTTTTTAAACGTTTTTCGCTCTCTTTCTCTCAATTGCCTCTCTCTCTTCCTCTCTCTCCATACTTCCGCTGACCACACGGCGCAAAACACGAAATGAAATCTGGTTTTGTAATTCACAATACCCATGTACCAGTCGAGAGAGAAAGGAAAAAGGAAAGCCGCTCCAGTGATTGATGACGAAATTATCTTTCTTTCGAGCAATTTATTTTTTTTCACATTTTCTCTCTTTTTTTTTTTCTTTTCTTTTTATTAGCATTTTGGATTTCAAAATCGGGACTCAGCGTACTTGGAGAAATTAAAATGGTTTAGAGTGTTAAAGGAATTGGGAAATTCTTAAAAATGGGTATAGTGCATACAGACATATTCAAAGAAAATATGACATAATGCTGATAATGATAATATCAATGATGAAAATAATAATAAGTAGAAACAAAAACTACGAAGAAGATGTAATAATAGTAAGAAGAGAAAAAGACAGCTGAAAGAAAAATGCCCCCCCCCCCCAAAAAAAAAAAAAAAAAAAAAAAAAAATATATATATATAAATAAAAATAAATAATATGAAGCTTTTCAGAACGAAGCGAATAAAGTATCTATGATGAAGATGAGAGCAAAGGGCAGAGTTGAGCAAAATTGGCATAAGATCAACAAAATACTCGTTAGTAAGAAAGAGAATGCTAATGAGGAAGACTAAAGTAATGATAACTAGTGTAAAAAAAAAAAAAAAAAAAAAAAAAACAAGACAATGACAAGAGAAAGAGCAATGACAATAATAATATCAGGATGAAAATATTAGTAATTAAAGG
>NC_061828.1:1197805-1200305 GCF_019202785.1 Penaeus chinensis | reverse complement strand
CATTTTTATCTTAATAAGAATCAATTAATTCCTAATTAGATGTGAACTCCTGTGGTTAATGGAATATCGGTTGGTGTATGTACTGGAATCCAATATTTTTACTAATACTATTACTATCAATAACCTTTACCTCCCAACACGGCCCCATTCACAAGGAGATGGAGGGGGTGCTACAGAAGGGGAGAAAACGGAAGTGTTTTGTTGTGTCAGAGTTTCTGCTCTCTCCCTCTCTTCTTCTCCCTCTCTCACTCTCTCTCTCTCTGTCTGTCTCTCTCTCTCTCTCTCTGTCTCTCTCTCTCTCTCTTTCGCTCTCTCTCTCTCTCTTTCTCTCTCTCTCTCTCTCTCTCTCTCTCTCTCTCTCTGTCTATCTCACTCACTCAATTTCTTTCTCTCTCTCTCTTTCTCTCTCTTTCTCTCTCCCCCCCCCCCTCTCGCTCTCTCTATCTCTCTCTCTCTCGAGAGAGATTATTGTTTTTTCCTTCTTCTTTTTATTCCAGCTCCCCTTTTCATCCTGCCCCATTTTTGCTTACTTTATACTTTATTGGGTAAAACAAATCTGAATGATATCTCTGTGTTATCCCCCTTCTTTTTCCTCTTCTATCTCTTCTATCGTCCTCCTCTTCCTCCTTCTCATCCTCTTCTTCTTCCTAATCCTCCTCCTCCTCCTCCCCCTTTTCCTCCTTCTCCTTTACATCTTCCACTTCTTCTGTGTCCCCTCTTCCTGTATCTTTTTGTTTGTTTGCTTCACTTTGTTAAGCTCTAGCGTTCTCATTAACTCTATTTTCCCCCTTTTTTTATCTCAGGAAACAGGGGTTTGTGAAAGAACCAGAAACGCATTATTATTTGTTCCAATAAAAGGATAAAAAATGCGAACTAATAAGGACACATTATGAACGTTATTGCATGCTGAAAGAACCATAACAACAACAAATAAAAAAGCTTAAACAATACCAGGAAAACATGAAAGGTTATCAGAATCAGTGATAAAAAAAATGACTAATGATCTAATTAAGGCCTGATAAAAATTCATACGCATAATCCAAAAACTCATTTGGCTGTATGAACATTTGCTATTTATGAGGACGAAGATTAAAAATTGGAAGGAAAGAGAAAAGGGAGAGGAGGGAGAGAGAAAAGGAAGAGGAGGGAAAGAGAAAAGGAAGAGGAGAGAAAGAAAAAAGGAAGAGGAGAGAAAGAGAAAAGGAAGAGGAGGGAGAGAGAAAAGGAAGAGGAGGGAAAGAGAAAAGGAAGAGGAGGAAAATAAAGATGGAGAGGAATAAGATAAAAAAAAAAAAAAAAAAAAAAAAAAAAAAAAAAAAAAAAAAAAAAAACGAGAGCAAGAGGATATAGGCGACGAAGGATGTAAAAAAAGGAAAATGAAGGAATGTAAATTGTAAGCGATGGGATTGTACAATAATAAGAGGAAAAGGAAATTGACAAGAAAACTAACTTAATAAAAATTAATAAAAGTAATGAAAATGAATAAAAATAGCTATAAACAAAAAGTTGAGGAAGAAAAAAACGACCCAAATGAAGAAAGTGATGAAGGAGAAAAGAAGACGAGGATGACTACGAGAAGGGAAGACGAAGAAAAGGGAAGAAGAATCACTCTTGGTTACTCAGTCCTAACTTCTCGTTGCTGAGCCATGCAATAACGAGAAATATCTTTCTGCATATTTTACTTTTCTACTCCCTCCCCTGGGTCCTAGGATCAACCCCCTAGGACTCACCCCCTGGGATCTGTCCCCTTAGTTTCCGCTCCCTATTTCCCACCCCCTAGGACCCGCCCCCTAGACCCCCCCCCTCCCCCACCTCAAAATAATAGCAATGACAATGCAAAAAAATGTCTTATAATGGGAAAAAATTCGAAAAGTCGACAAGTAGAGAGTTTTCCGGTGGGATACCCCCCCCTCGTTTTTGTCTCTCCCGCCATTACCCCCCCCTCCCCACACACACACACTCCCTAAAAATAAACAGATAAATAAATAGAATAAGAAAAAAAGGTCTGAGGTTTACCTGGTCAAACCTCTTCCCGAAAGAGAAAGCAAAATGTTTTGTTCCTTCGCGGCAAAATACGACGAACCCTTGTTTACCGTAAACAGAATACGGGAATACAGGGCCGACAAAACTTGGCTTTATTGGAACCGCCCGCTCTTTTCCGCGGCACAAAAAGTCTTCGGAAGCACGTGTGGTGTGGTTGCGGGCGTGTGGTTGGCGGGGATGTGACGTCACGGGTGGAGCGAGGAAAGGGGGGAAGGGAGAGGGTGGGGGGGATAGTGTGGCTGGAGTGGTTGTGACGTCACGGTGTTAGTGTGTGGTAGGCGGTTGTTGGAAAGGAGGGGGGGGGGGGGGTTCGTGGTTGGGGGACGTGTGGTTGGAGAGAAAGTGACGTCACATGGGGGAGGGAGTGGTTGATGGTCGTAGGAAAGGTAACTTGGTTGTAATGGTTGTGACGTCACAGAGAAAGCAATTGGTAGATGGTAGTAAGGAAGATTGGTAC
>NC_061828.1:1180305-1187805 GCF_019202785.1 Penaeus chinensis | reverse complement strand
CTCCTTCCACCCCCCCCTCCTCCCTTCCTCTCCTCCCCACCACCTCTTCCCCCGAACAAACCCGAGCTGTCATTAAGGTTAATTGGTCACCAGCCGGACAACCGTGCCGTAGCCATGAGCGCTGTACAAACATGGCAAAGTTAGCAATATACTACGACCCCTGCCCCCCCCCCCCTCCCCCTTCCTATTCCACCACTACCTCCTCCCCATTCCCCCTCAATTTGCCCTCGCAGTCGTAGATCTACAAGGGGGGGTCGTTTCTGTTAGTAGGATTGGTTGTAGGAAGGAGGGGGAGGGAAGGAGGAAGAGGGAGGGAGAGAGGAAGGGAGGGAGAGAGGAGTGATTGAAGGAGAAAGAGAGTGAGGAGGAGAGAGAGAGAGATAGGAAGGAAGGAGGGAGTGCGGAGGAGGGAAGGAGAGATGAAGGTGAAGTAAAGGAAGAAGGAAAGAAAGAAGAGGAGAGGAATGATGGACGAGGGAGAGACAGATGGAGAATAAGAGAAAAGAAGATGAGATAGAGAGAAGAGGTGAGAGTAAAATAAATACTAAAAGAAAGAAGGGAGTGGCTGAGGGAAAGATAGAGGGAGAACGAAGAGAGAACGGAAGGAGGACTGAACATTGAACAGAAAGAGAAGAATGAGAAGGCAGGGAGGGAGGGAGGAGGCAAGGGAAGGAAGGAAGGAAGTTCTTTGCAAAATCAAAAGAATGAACATGACTCTTGTGTCGAAAAGGGAGGAGGAGGAGGAGGTCCATGAATTAGGGGGGGTTGAGGAGAAGGTGACGAATGAGGGAGGAGGAGGAGGTCCGTGAATTAGGGGGGGGTTGAGGAAAGGTTGATGGAGTAGGAAGGAGGAGGAAGAGGAGGAGGATGTGTGCTTGGGAGACATTGGAAGATCGTCTTTGTATTTTATGCAGTCGGTGTCGTCGATTGCTGCATATATATATATATATATATATATATATATATATATATATATATATATATATATATATATATACACACACATATTTTTAATTTACCTCCTTCGTTTTTTCCTATGCTCATATCATTATCATATCATATCATACTTCAAAGAGCAAATGTAAGGTTTTTTTTAATGATTCAGACATCATAAATGCAAAACAAACATTTTATAAATATGAAATGAAACGACGAAAAAGAAAATAACTGTACACACATTTATGTTTGAATTAATACTTAGTGAAACTGAAAACCCAGTCACTCCACAGAGTAATATTTGCTCCTTGTCTTGGCCAAAAAATTATAACATTTTTTGGCCTTATTTTTAGCTGAATTCATGAATGTAAATTTGGTCTCGCTAGATTGGAAATTTATATCAGCATAAATAACCTTTTAATTTGTGGCTCGTTCGTCCTTCGTATTTTAAGACCGCTTTGCCATCCAACAAGTTTATGCGTGTGTCTATTTTTGTGTCTATTTCTCTCTCCTCCTATTTATCTTTTTTTTTCTCTCTCTATCATTCTCTTTCTCTCTCCCCCCCCCCCCCCTCTCTCTCTCTCTCTCTCTCTCTCTCTCTCTCTCTCTCTCTCTCTCTCTCTCTCTCTCTCTCTCTCACACACACACACACTCACACACACACACACACACACACACACACACACACACACACACACACACACACACACACACACACACACACACACACACACACGCATTCTTTGCATGTACGTATATGCATGCATGCATATGTATGTGCGTATGCATGTATGTATGTATCTATTCATACATATGTGGTGTATATCTATCTATCTATCTATCTATCTATCTATCTATCTATCTATATATATATATATATATATATATATATATATATATATATATATATATATATATGCATATTTACATACATATAAATGAACACACAGATTCCGCGCGGATGAACACGAGACCGGTGGCAGCACTTGAGTTAAAACGACTTGGCATCGCATTGACATCGCACACAATGGCCGGCCTCGCCCTCGGGAACCAACCCTCTGAAGTGATCCTTGAAGCTGTAACTTTGTTCTCCCTCAGACTATACAATCGTCGATCCGCCAATCTGACTTAATTAATGGAACTCTGGACCCCGAAGTGTGACAAGCGTGTGTGTGTATGTTTGCGTTTGTGCGTGTGTGAGTGTGCGTGCGAGTTTGGGTCTGTGTGTGTTTCTTGCTTTCTTATCCTTTTTTTTCTTTTTCTTCTTTATCTTCGTGCCAAAATGTATTTTTTGGTGTTTTCGGTCCCTTCCTTTCTTTTTCTCTTTCTTCGTTATCATCAGCGCTTTTATGTTCATAATTTGCATTTTCTCTGGACCCCCACATTAGGTTCTTTGTCCATAACATGACCAACATATAAATACATATACATACTTGTCCAAGCACTCAGACATGAATATATATGATATGATATATATACGTAGATACATCTCTCTCTCTCTATCTCTCTCTCTCTCTCTCTCTCTCTCTCTCTCTCTCTCTCCCCCCCCCCCTCTCTCTCTCTCTCTCTCTCTCTCTCTCTCTCTCTCTCTCTCTCTCTCTCTCTCTCTCTCTATATATATATATATATATATATATATATATATGTGTGTGTGTGTGTGTGTGTGTGTGTGTGTGTGTCTGTGTATGTGTGTGTGTGTGCGTGTGTATGTGTATATATATACATATATATACATATATACACACATTCACTCCAATAACAATGATCAGCTTTACCTCACAGAGCAAGGACGCCCCCCCCCCCCCCCCCCCCCCGCCCGCCGCCGCAGAGGGCGCGCCGGGGATCAAACTGCGGCGAAATACCATTATCTCGGCGGTGACGGCGTTGCTGAGAGACGAATCTCCGTTTGTCGAGTTTGATTACATCAGATTCATCAGTCAGGGCGGAATTCTCTGAGGGCGAACCGCGGCCGGAAGGGAGGGAGGTGGATGCGGTCGCTGGGAAACTCCCTGGTTTTCTTCCCGTTTGTCTGTCTGTCTGTCTTTCTGTTTGCCTTCCCTTCTGGTTTTTTTCTGTCTTTCTGTCTGTCATTTTATTGTTTTTCTGTTTGTCTGTCGGTCGGTCTTCCTGTCTTTCTGTCTTTCTTTCTGTCTGTCTGTCTGGCACGCTTCCTTTCTTTGTCTTTTTTGTATTTGTTTAGCTTATATTTTTGCCTCTCTCTGTTTGTTTATCTAGCTATCATTATCTATCAATCTCTCTCTCGCCCTTTCTCTCTCTCTCCTCTATAGCCAAGAGTAAATATATTTCATGTATCTACTATCATGTTTGTGTACATATTTTATTCAGCCACAGGCAATTTGAGACTCGTATAAGTAAATAATGTCATTTTTCTTTCTCTTCAAACTTATGTATCATAACAAAAGAAAAACGCACTGTGGATACATCAGTCTTAAAATAATTATGATAATCAAAATAACACGTAAACATATATAGTAGATTTATTATACCATTCTTTCGTGGTGTATCTTCAATAATCCATTTATCTCCAACTCTATGTCTTTGTCGTATTGAAACCCTTTCTGATACTCTGATAACAGGCGCGGAAACCTTTTGGAGATTGAAGAGAGGGTTTCCAGAGACAGGTTATGAGTAATCAGTACCACAATGGGGGAGAGTTTAGCACTACGATTTCATTTGAATTTACGATTTTCTTTGTATCCTTTACCTTATCTCTTTTTCCCTCTCTCTTTCGTAATGTAAGTCATGGCATGAGCTTTTAGATAGATATGGAATTTCTTGCTTTCTATCTACCTTAATGTCATTAATATCTCATTATCTCTAGCTATCCATCCTCTTTTCTCCTGTATCCATATTTCTTATCTATCTCTCCTTTTCATATTTTATCACTCTCTCCTACTCATTATTCCTTATTTCTTCCCTAAGCTTACCTATACCACCTTTCTCTCTCTTTCTTTCTCTCCATTCTTTCCCTCTCTTTCCTTCTCCCCCTTTCTTTACCCTCAAATTTCTTCTCTCCTTTTATTCCGCCCTTTCTTCACCCCCCCCCCACCCGTCTCTTTCTTTTCCCCCCCCTCCCTTTCTTTCTCTCTCATTTACCATCTCTCTTTCCCCCACTCTCTCTTTTTCCCCCCTCCCTTTCTTTCTCTCTCCTTTACCCCCCCTTATTTTTCTCTCTCCCAATCCATCTTCTTATCTCCCTCTTTCATCCACCAACACCCTGAAAGAAAACAGAGTCGCACCAGAGCTAAAAATGAGCCGAGAAGCAATTAGAAAACTTCATCCAACAAAAGACCAATCGATTCAAGGACATTTCTCGATATGCGAGTTGGGGAAGAGATGGGGGGGGGGGGCGAGAGGAGGAGGGGAAGGGGGAGAGCAGGAGGGGGAGGGGGCGAGAGGAGGAGGGGGAGGGGGAAGGGGAGTTGGGTGGCTGGTGGAGGGTGGTGGTTGGGGGAGGAGGGAGGAGTAAGAGGGGAGGGAGAAGGTAAGGGGAGTGGGGTGGGAGGGGGGAGTGGGGAAGATAAGGGGAGGTGGATAGCTGGGGGGTTAGGGGAGGAGGGGGAATGGCAACGGGGAGGGGGGGGGGGGGCTGGTATGACAGAGGGAAGAACAAAGAGAGGGGGAGGGTATGGGAAAAAAGGGGAAGAAATAATATGGAAAGAACAAGAGGAAGAGAAGAGAAAGAGACAATAATTGATGTAATCTGGAAGGAAGATGAAAAGACGTATAAATTTGATTAAGTTCATTGCCTTTTTTCTATTTGTTTAGTATAATTATAAGTATCTTCAGCTGTTCCTCTTTCTTTTTTCTTTTATTTCTTCTCTTTCTTTCTCCTGCTCTCCTTTGTTAAAAAAAAAAAAAAAAAAAAATCTCCTCACTTGTCTTCTTCTTCTTCTATTGTTTTTAGTTATCATGGTTATCATGATCATTATTTTTATTATCAATATTATCATCATCATTATCACAATCATTATTATTATCATTATTACTATCTATATTATCGTTACTATCACTATTATCTTTATTATGATTATTATTTTTTTACTATTACTATTATTAATATTATCATTATTAATAATAATGATAATAATAATAATAATGATAATAATAATATTAATAATAATAATAATAATAATAATAATAATTATTATTATTATTATTATCAATAATATCATTATTATTATTAATCTTTATCATTATTATTATTAATCATTATTATTGTTATTATTATCATTATCGTAATTATCATTATTATTACTATTATCATTATTATTGCTACTCTACTTCTTGCTATAATCATTATAATTTTAACAGTGACTATCATCACCGATAGCAATGTTATCATCATTAGCATTATTAGTACAATTAACATTAACAAAGCAATAATTATCATCATTAGTATATTCTATTACTACCGTCACTGCCACTTCTCTTCAACAATTATTACTACGCCCACTACTACTACTACTACTACTACTAATACTACTACTTCTATTACTACCACAACTATAACTACTACTACAACCACTCTTACTATCACTATTCCTATTACAGTCCTTACTACAACTACTATAACTACTATAACTACTGCCGTCATCACTAGTACTACCACTACTGTCATTACGTTGATCATCCTCATCATAATTGTATTCATCGTTATCATCATCATTATTTACGGGGCAAAATGGAGATTCTGAGAAGTACTTTAAACCTCTTTCTTAAGGCGCCATGAAGGTCTTGAAAGGTTAATGAACTTGACTGATGACTGATGGAGTCTCTTGAATGTAAATGATGGACAGAAGGGAATTTTCTTATCTATTTATTTAATTATTCATCCGTTATTATTATTGTTGTTGTTATCGACATCATTATCATCATCATTATTATTATCATTATCATCATTATTATTGGTCATCATCATGAACAATGTTATTATTATCAGTAGCATTGTTATTTTTGTTATTATCATTATCATCATCATTATTATTTGTTCTTTTTATTTATTCATTCGTCATATTTATTATTATCATTATCCTTCTTTTAAATAATAACGGCGTGTCTGATTTCCAGTCATGAATGAGATTACCATGAATGAGCTGTTTTATTCCATGAGTACGAGAGAGAGAGAGGGAGAGAAGGAGAGAGAGAGAGAGAGAGAGAGAGAGAGATAGAGAGAAAGAGAGAGAGAGAGAGAGAGAGAGAGAGAGAGAGAGAGAGAGAGAGAGAGAGGGAAGGAAGGAGAGATAGAGAGAGAGAGAGAGAGTGCGAAGGAAGAGAGGGAGGAGAGAGAGAGAGAGAGAGAGAGAGAGAAGAGAGAGGAGGAAGGAGAGAGAGAGAGAGAGAGAGAGAGAGAGAGAGAGAGAGAGAGAGAAATACAGAGAGAGAGAGAGGGGAGACGAGAGAAAGAGAGAAAGACAAAGAGAGGGGAGAGAGGGAGGGAAGGAGTGAGAAAGACAAAGACAGGGGAGAGAGGGAGGGAAGGAGAGAGAAAGAGAGAGAGAGAAAAAAGAGAGAGACAGAGAGAGGGGGATAGGAGGGAAAGAGAGAGAAAGAGAAAGAGAGAGAACGAGAGAGAGAGAGAGGAGAGAGAGAGATAAATAGAGAGAGAGAGAGAGAGAGATGAAGAGAAAGGCAAGGAAAAGTGAAAGACGAAAGGAGAACAAGAAGAAATCAAATAAAAATAAAAATGAAGGATAGAAACGAAAAAGGAATTGAAAAATACAAACAAAATAAAATACGAAAAAAAAAAAAAAAAAACGGGAGATCTTAAAAAAGTCTTCAAAAATATCAAACGTTTCCAGAGATTGTACAAAAGAAATACAGTATATAAATCCTTATTCTTAACACTGTAAGAGGACAATAACAACCCCTGGAGCGACTGAGGGGATGGATAGCGACCTCCTCCCGGCCAAAAGTAATTAAAAGTCTACGGATAAAAACGACGGTTTCAATACTACGTTGGAAACACGAGGTTGAAGCGGAGAACACAAGCATTCCCTGTATGTATTGGAGATCGCTTGAGAAGTAAGGTTGCTGATAGCTCTGATCGCTTAATGAGTAAGGGGTATCCACTGACTAAGTTTCTTTGTATCAGGCGAAAGTTTGATGAAGTTGGACTGATTTTGGATAAAAGCAAGGAGAGACTTAGTTTCAGTAATGATGTCGTGAGGAGTCTGTGAACATGGTTGATGTAAGTTAGATCTGCGTGTAAATATTAAATCGAGGAGGATTCACACCAAAGCATATCATTAACACTTCCGTAAACATTTATTCAATTACCCAGAAGCAAATATACAAAATGTCCATGTTTTCATACGTTTGCACAAGTAGATATGTGGATATTCACAGATGGCTGCATACACAAACACAAACACACACAGACACTGGCACTCACACACATACAAAAATATTCGGTTTTCGATTATTACTTGACTGACATGATATGATTAAGAATAATTGATGTAACTGATCACATATATAACTGACGTAAATGATAATGTATACCGTATATAAAAATAGCTTATGGAAAGTTGATGCATATTT
>NC_061828.1:1142805-1145305 GCF_019202785.1 Penaeus chinensis | reverse complement strand
CTTGACGCCCGTATTATCCCCACCTCTCTACGCCCATTTTCTCCTCGTCGCCCACTTTCGAGAAATACCAATTTTGGGACCCACATACATACTAACCCATTCGTGTTTCTGGTCATAAGTATAAATAGAAAACCCGCTACTTTTATCATTTTATTGTTATGATAATGAAATAATGAAACACATTTCGTACCCACATGTATACTAACCTATTCGTATTTCCTGTCATAAGTATAGATATGAAACTCCGCCATACTCTCACAGGACTCGGGCACGCATGTTGAAACGTAATCACAAACATTTTGAAATTAAAATGAGACATTACATTACAGCGCGTAACTGTATGCATCTTTAACACTGGACGTCGAGGATGTTTGTGTTCAATTTCAATAACTCGCGGTGTTTGTCCAGGCTATCATTACATTATTTATTAATTAAACATCGCCTTTCTTCGAAAAATAAGAGCGAGGGCAGTGCCTTTGCGAAAATTATCGCTCATAAATTTCATGTTTCAAAATCGAAGTGTCTGTTTTATTTCATAGCTTGTTTTGTTTTAGTTTTACATTATTATTAGCATAATCACCTTTTTCTCACCTACATTGTTAATTTGTCTTATTACCATTACTATTACCATTATCATTATTAGTAGTAGTAATATGCTACCTATGTTAACGTAAAGGCCTATGTTTTGCAGATACGTTAAAAATTCCTACATTACCAAGGGACATAATAGAGCAAACGTGAGAAGAACAGCGCTATTTATGGAACAACAGCAATAATAACAAATGCAATAAGTGATGATAAAGGATGATAATGATGATGACAGTGATAGTGATTATGCTAGAAATGATAATAATAATCATGGCAAGAAGATAACATAAACTAGCAGCAATGGTAACAGGAAAAGAATAATAGTATTGATAATAATGATAACAAAAGATCCATAGAAGTGATGGGGAAGGCGATCGAGTACTACTGCTACAGCTTCTAACCACAAGATGATAATGGTGATTGTAATTACTATAATGGTAATAATAACGATAATGATAAAACAGATAAGGTAATAGCGATATTATAATAATGATGGTTATGATAATAATAAGGATAATGATGATAATACTACTAATAATAATTTTAGTAATAATGCTATAAATAATGATGGTAATACTGATAAAAAGAATTAGGAAAACGATTATAACAATATAATGATCATAATGATAGTATTAGTAATAATGATAACGATAATAATGTTCAAATTGATAATAATGATAATAATAACAACAAGAGTGATAATAATAATAATAATGATGATAATAATAATAATAATAGTAATAAAAATAATGATAGTAATAATAACAATACTAATAATGCTGACAATAACAATAAAGATAAACAAAACAACAATAATAATAATAATAATGATAATAATAATAATAATAATGATAATAATATTAATTATAATAATAATGATAATAATAATAATAATAATAATGATAATAATATTAATAATAATAATTATGTTAATGTAAATAATAGTAATAATGATGATAATAATAACAAATAATAATAATGCTAATTTTAATTTTTTAAAATTTTTTATTTTTAAATTTTTTTTTTTTAAATTTTAAATTTGATTTTTTTTTTTTTTAAATTAATCCACATCATCATCGTTATCTTAAAACAAATATTATTACAATGATCATCCTCATCATTCTTATTCTTCTTACTCTTATTATCAATGCCTTCACTTTATCATTATTGGGTGGAAATCCAAAAAAGGGGAAAAACAGGACTTTTTTTTCGTTCTTTTTATTTGTCTGTTAGAATTTTCACCCAACCCCTTATATACCCCCCTCCACACCCCGTGTTTAATGCGGGTCACCACCCAATCCCCCCTTTTTCCCTTTCCCACGCCTCTTCCCTGCACTGGACGTTTTGTACACACCCTCCCCTCAAACCCCCTAACAGCCCCCCCCCCCCCCCCCATATCCTCAACCCCCTATCAATCCTCCCCCGCAACCACCAGCAGTCTATCCCTTACCCCTTCCCTCCCAACCCCCCCACCCCCGTCGACAACCACAATCCACCAAGCAGAAAAAAAAACTGACACCGTACCTCCTTCCTCTACCCCCTCCCTCCTTCCCTACCCACAACCACCAATACCCTACTTTCCACCCCTTCCCCCTCCTGCTCTCCCTCTCCCCCTCCTCCTCCCTCCTCCCCCCTCCCCTACCCCTCCCTCCTCCCTCTCCTCCTCCCCCCTACCGACCCCGAAAAGCATTAGCAAGTAAGCCTTTACATTTCCCCCGGCCGTGACTCCCCCCCCTACCCCCACCCCCCACATCGACCTCCGAAGTTTAGTGTCGTCCTCTCTCATATTACCGGGTTTTATTGGCGTCATAAATACAAGGATGAACTTTGTGGTTTTGTTCCTGGTGGCGCAGACGATGCTCCGGCCATGACTTATCTCCTTGTGGGGACGCGGGGAGAGGCCTCGTTAACA
>NC_061828.1:1105305-1117805 GCF_019202785.1 Penaeus chinensis | reverse complement strand
AGATATATTCTTGCCATTATGATGTTTGTAATCTACGATAATCGCAGTTACATAATTAATGGTCATAATTGTATCATTATTTACGCTCCTGACGTTATGGCCTCGTTGCTCACGGCTCCTGCGAGCGCCCGCGCCCACGCACGCGGCTCGGCGGCCGCTTCGGACGGGAGACTCTTTATTTGTTTATATATATATATATATATATATATATATATATTTATATTTATATTTATATTTATATATATATATATATATATATATGTATATATAAATGTATATATATATATATATTTATATATATATATATATATATATATATATATATATATATATATATATATATATATATATATATATATATATGTGTGTGTGTGTGTGTGTGTGTGTATGTGTGTGTGTGTGTGTGTGTGTGTGTGTGTGTCTGTTTATCTATATGAATATCAATTAATTGATAGACGGATCGACAGCGAGATAACTAAGTAGATCTGACCACGTGTCTGCCTGTCAGCCGAGTACACATCCGAGTACCAGAATAGAAATAAAAATGTGAATGTAAATCTAAATAGTTTGGAACTAAAGTCATATCAAACTGAATTTAATTAGAGAGAAAACGGAGCTCCTCAATTTCAACGAGTGTCATCTAAGGGGAAACCAATCTAAATTATATTTGCACACAGGAGGATCCTTCCAGCTGCCACTCGTTTGTTATTGCTTACATTTCTTATCAATAAATGGCACAACAGAATTTCTGGATGAAAACCTGCGACCCATAAAAAAAAGATACTTAGGGATAGACAGACAATACTCAATTATCCGAAACAGCAGTTTTCTGGACGAAAAGCTGCGATCTTTAAAAAAAAAAAAAAAAAAAAGAAGACAATATATATATATATATATATATATATATATATATATATATATATATATATATATATATATATATATATACATATATATATATATATATATATATATATATATATATATATTCATATCTTTTTACATAGAGATAGACATACAATACTCGAATATTCGAAAAAAGTAAGAATACTCAAAGTGAATAAACACATTTTTTTTCGTAAAGTAAAGCTTAAACTACAAGCCATACCGTTTTCGTGGATATCCCGACCGAGTACACAAACATATCTTATTGTTACTGCATCGAGCTGGACTACTGTTCCCCCTCTTGTTTACAGCAAAGCGTTTCAGTACAGTCACTCCTTCGTTATAGGACATCGGAACGGTACAGTATAGTGATGGAAACATCTTGTTACTCGAAGCCGTTTCAAAATATGATGTGAACACGGGACTAACACGCGCGTGTGATGTTTGCACGCAATTACGGGCAGTGATATGCTTCGCTTGTTCGAGATTAGGCTGCCTTAGTTCAGGGTTGTGTTCCGCTCTTAGCTGCAAACATTACCTGGCTGGTGTAAAGAAAGTCCTGTGATTTTAGTATTGCTGTGATATCAGAGTGGATAGTGTGTGTGTATGTGTGTGTGTATGTGCGTGTGTGTGTGTGTGTGTATGTGTGTGTGTATGTGTGTGTGTATGTGTGTGTGTGTGTGTGCGTGCATGGGTTTTATAAATCTAAGGGATTTTATAACGGAAGAAGGGAAAGAAATATTAAGAGAGAAAAAAAGGCGAAAGCATGAGTATAGGGATTTTCTAATTAAGTGAGACAGAACGGAAAACTTAGTTCAGGATTGTGTTAAAGAATTTCACGTGCTTTTTGATTAGACTACAAAATCATTATTAATAATGATTTATAAAGCGTAATAAAAATAGTAGTCTATAAAAAACGTCTTTCCGAGAAAACAGGCGATTGAAAGTGTAAGCCGACTAAAAAGCTCCCGCTGCGTGTGACTGACGTGTGTCCAGGCATCCGGACGAGAACTGGAGTTTTCGTTCTTTCTTCCTCTCTCTCTCTCTCTCTCTCTCTCTCTCTCTCTCTCTCTCTCTCTCTCATTCTCTCTCTCCCTATCTCTCTCTCTCTCTCTCTTTCTCTTTCTCTCTCTCTCTCTCTCTCTCTCTCTCTCTCTCATTCTCTCTCTCTCTATCTCTCTCTCTCTCTCCCTCTCTTTCTCTCTCTTTCTCTCATCCTATCTCCCTCTCTTTCTCTCATCCTCTCTCTTTTTTTCTCTCATCCTCTCTCTCTCTTTCTCTCTCTCTCTGTCTGCCTCTGTCTGTCCCTGTCTGTCTGTCTGTATGTCTCCTTCCCTCCCTCCCCCACTCTTTCTTTCATTTCTTTTTCTTTCCTTCTTTTACAAAAAAATCACAAAAATATATTTAATCAGACGCAAAATAGATGAGAAGGTAATGACGTTTTAGGTTAATTAATCTCTTCCTTAATCACAGTGACGAAAACTTAAGCCAAACAGAAATAAACTGTTTACTTTTTCCCCAACAGTCTTGAAAAGGCCAGGAGATGGATGGCTATTTCCCTCGTTTCTCTGTTTTTTTTTCTTGTTTTTCTTTTTGTTTTATTTAGCTTCGCCTCTCGAGTGACGGACGCATTCCTCCTGTTCAGAAGTCTTTAATAAAACTGTGACTTGGTAGAGCGTGGAACAATTAGAAGAGAGAGAGAGAGAGAGAGAGAGAGAGAGAGAGAGAGAGAGAGAGAGAGAGAGAGAGAGAGAGAGAGAGAGAGAGAGAGAGAGAGAGAGAGAGAGAGAGAGAGAGAGAGAGAGAGAGTGGAAGAGAGAGAGAGAGAGAGAGAGAGAGAGAGAGAGAGAGAGAGAGAGAGAGAGAAGGGGAGAGAGAGAGAGAGAGAGAGGGAGAGAGAGTGAGTAAGAGAGTGAGTAAGAGAGAGAGAACAAAAGAAAGAGAGAAAGAAAATGTACAACGCACGTTCTGAAATGAAGAAATAATAATTAAAGACAAAAGGTGATTACAAGAAAGACTCATTATCCAAGAGATATTTATTAAACTTTACATATAAATGTAACATATCATAACACTTGTCACATAATATCTCACAGAGACACATCAACATGTTGTAACTATCGAGGTTTTGTGTTTAATTCTTATTTTTTTCACATCAAACTATTGGTCTAGTCAGCTGACTGCTGTCCTTAGAGACTGCTTAATCTATCACTAAATTAGAATTATTAAATTGGCTTTCTTTTTTATTATTTAATCAGTCTTTATTTACACGAACATACATATTTTTTTGGTCTTCAACTTCCCCTATTTTAATCAGAGTAACATGTTAGTGGAGATATATATATATATATTTATAAAATTTACACACATTTGTCGGATTTGACATCGATTTTTTAAATGTCAATACTTCACGTTTTTTTTTTTTTTTTTTCATTTAAATAGAATTCTTTTTTTTCAGATTTGGGACCATCGTCTAGAGTAGACCCGGCCCTCGAACGCCTAAGTCTGTTAGGTAGGCGCCCAGGGCTATAAAACAAGCCCCTGAGACTACCTCTCTAACCTCTTAACCAGACTCTAGTGGCTTCGTCGGGGCCTAAGGGTGTTGTTCAAGCCCCTTTGAGAGATGCTAGGCTTGTTCGCTAAGTCTCAGGGCCTTCTGTAAGTTCTGTGAGACCCTGGAACTGGTGGTCAGACTTTGGATGTTCTTTGTTGGTGTGTATTGGTGTTACTGGGTGCGCTCGTAGGTGGTGTGACAGATGGTTGTATAAACGTGCACATGTGGTTTAAAGGGAAATTTGTCGGACTCCGGTTTTTAAAGGGAAGGAACTATAAATAACAGAAGAAGAGGAAGAAGAAGAGAAAGAAGAAGAAAAAAAATGACTAGTTGAACGTTTTAGGTGTTCTGAATATCGTCATCATTATCTATTTGTGAAAAAAGTTTTGGCGTTGCTGTTAATATCATCATTGTCTATTTGTAGATATGGTATGTGTTATATGGCAATGTCTTCTGCTCGGTAGCTTTGTGTGTAGCGTTACAGCAGGTACTGATGTGTGGAAACTATGTATCCACGTATCAACGCAGATGACAGCTCGGAGACGCAAATTTGGCTTTTATAGTTAGGGGACGAAGGGGTTGATTTTGGAAATTTACTTAGACTCATGTTCTAAGGATGCTGAAGAGGGGAAAGGGGAGAGAGAATAGGAAAGAGGGTAATGAGAGGTTAATTAAAAGATGGAAGCTAAGGAGAGGGGTTTGAAACATGAGGAAGGAAAGGTGTTTTGTGCACATAGATTGCACTGCCGTTATTGGGCAAGGAGGGCGTAGGAAGAGGGCGGAAATGGGACGAATACTGTAATTAAGTAAATAAAGCAAATAATACAGGGGGTTAAAACCGTACGAAAGGGAGGACTGGAGAGAGGGATATGATATACAAGGGAAGTAGAAACAATAAGGAGAAATAAAGGAAAGGCACAGAGAGAGAGAGAGAGAGAGAGAGAGAGAGAGAGAGAGAGAGAGAGAGAGAGAGAGAGAGAGAGAGAGAAATGTAGAAAGAGAGAGAAAGTGAAAGAGAGATAGAAAAATAGAGAGAGCGAAAGACAGAGAGAAAGAGAGAGAGTGAGAGAAAACGAGAGAGGAGAGAGGGAGAGAGGGAGAGAGAAAGAGAGAGGAGAAAGAAAGAGAGAGAGGGAAATAGATAGATAGATGGGTAGATAGAGAGAGTGAGAGAGAGAGAGACCACATAAAGAGAAAAATATGATGAAAGTCAGATAAAGAAGGGAAAAGGTCACCATCCTGCGCCTTGACCTTTCTGACCTCGCTATTGGGGAGGGATGGCGGGTCAGCGAGCGTGAAGGCGGAATCTGGTGATAAAGAAGAATAAAAAGAGGAGAAAAGGGAGGAAGAGTAGGAAGAGGAAGAAGAAAAAGAAGACGAAAAAGAGGAAAAGGAAGGGGAAGAGGATGAAGAGGAAGAAGAAAGGGAAGACCAAAAAGAGGAAGAAGAAGACGAGAGAAAGAGAGAGAGAAAAAAAAAAAAAATATCAATAGTAATTACATCATGGACTGAAATAAGAGTGAGGATGAAAAGGAACAAGGTTAGCTGTGGTTAACAGGCTTCGAAACGAGAGGGGGAGGAGCCAGGGTGCAGGGAGGAGGAGGAGGAGGAGGAGGAGGAGGAGGAGGAGGAGGAGGAGGAGGAGGAGGAGGAGGAGGAGGAGGAGGAGGAGGAGGAAGGCCTAAGCGGAAAGGAAGAAGGGAAAACGTAAGCGGGGAAAAGGAAAAGGAAGACGAAGCGGAAGAGGAAGAAATGTAAAAAGAATTTACGAAGAAAGAGGAAGCAGGAAACAGGAGGAAGTTGAGCGTCGACGATGAGAGGAAGATGTGTATCATTATAACTATTATTGTTATCATCATCATCATTATTATTATTTATAGGAAGAGAAAGAGTATATAAGGAAGACACAAGAGGAGGTAAATTTTTGTTTTCTTTCATCCTTTCTTTATCGAGACGAAGACGCACTTGACAGGTCTGTGATGACGCATGACAGGCTGATAGATCGGTGAGGATAATTGCTTCAAGACTGACAGGTTGACGGGCTAAGGATTTGATAACTGACTCGTTGGTGAATTTAATTATCTAATATCAGACACTGATGATTAGAAAAATGAGGATTATATGATAAAAGAGAAAGGAGATTTATATGGTTGGAGGGAATTTACCTAATAACAGACAGGCAATGGTCATTATTTGATAAAAGAAAGCTGATTTTCGAATAAAAGCGATGATAAACATTTTATAGAAGACAGCTGATGAAGATAATTTGAGATGCAGTGGTGTTATTCGGATGTGTTGCATTTACGCAACATTGACAGTATGTCGAATGCATCTTCTCCTTGATAAAAATGCGATAATAGTTAATAGTAAATATAGGAATGTTGTATTTCTTAAAGCAGAACAAGTTAATTTCATTATCAGAGGAATATGGATAAATAAGGCCATACAAAGTGAAGTTAACATAGTTATACCATGAATCAAGTGCTTAATATTTATTTTCGTCTATTCTGTCTTACCAAGGGAGAGGCGGAAGAATGGACAGCTTCAAAAAAGGGATCCGATGCGCGACAGAGTTTAAGAGCCACGGATAAAGGGTGTACAAGAGTCAATAAAGATTGTAAAGCCCAAGAGACAAGTGAAAAAGAAAACAAAGAAAAGAAAACAGAAGAAAAAAAGAAAAAGAAAAAGGGGATAGACGTAGGTGAGAAGAAAAGTGTAGAGGGAAGGAAGCTAGTTTGGAAAGAGATAAAAACGAATAAGAATAAATGTATTTGGAGGAGAAGAAGGTTTATGAAGAGAATAAGAGAAAGGGAATGTATTTAAGGGATAGAGGAAAGTTTAAATAGCGGGAAAGGCGGAAAAGAAAAGATACGTGTAGAGGGAAAGAGGGAGGTTAAGAAAGAGGGAAAGTGCCTAGATTAAGGGAGAGAGGGGGGTACGAAGGATGGAAATGTGCGAGAAGGAAGTAAGGTGAGGAGGGAAAGAAGAAAGGGGAAGCAGTAATATCAAGGGGAATTCTAGGAGGAGGGTAAGCCCAGAGGGGAGAGGCAACTTTCGAAGGCGGGATAAAGTGAGGAGATACGGAAATTTGGGACGGAGGGGCAAGGAAGGGCAAGTTTAGGAGGCGGAGCAAGGAGGAGCAATTTTAGGATGCGGGGCAGCAATCGGAGGAGATGCATAGTGAGCAAAGGCGCGGTTTTAGAAGGAGGGGCAAGTTTAGGAGGCCTCTCTGGAAGGAGGGGCAAGTTTAGGAGGCGGGACAAAGAGGGATTATGTTAAGGGATAAGGACAATTTCGGAGAAAGGTTTTAGTATAGGAGACAAAGAAACTCTCCAGGGTAGATTGAGATTTTGAAGATGGCGGGGGGGGGGGGGGGCAATTTTTGAAGGCGGGGTAAGTTTAAGGAGGAGGCGAGATGAGGCCAGGTGAGATGTGGAAAAAGAAAGGACCGGGTCAAAAAAAAAAAAAAAAAAAAAAAAAATTAAGTCATCCAAGACATCTAAACATCAACAGTAAATACATATTCATGTATATATATATCTTTAAGGTAAGCATCATAACATCTTGTAACATCTTTTTTTAACACTTCATAACACCTCTTTACACACATACATACAGCTCCCAATGGAGACCTTGGCAGATTTTGGCTTTTATTTGGATTAAACAGAAAAGAAGAGAAAAATATACGAAGAAATATACACATCGACGACATAATTACCGAAAAAAATAGTTTACCTACAGATCTCCCTCCCACACTCTCTCCCACACCTACGCTCATTAGTAATGCTTATTGACCATACCTACCCACACTCTCGCTCACACTCGCCGTCCCCTTCCCACAGTCACCCACAATCCGCCCACAATTACGTGCAGTGAATCTCCCACACCTGCCTCTCCCTCCCCCACCCCCTCCTATTGCCCTTCCTCTTCCCCTCACTCTCGTTTTCCGCCTGTTTCGTGGCCGAGAGAGAGGGAGGGGAGGAGGGGGATGATTAGTCATCCTCATTTTGAAAGACCTCTGATTCTTGTTTGAATTCATCATTCTTCTTTTGTTCATTTTATAGAGATATATTTATCTTTTCTTTTTACATCCACATCTGTTTGTATATACAGTTAAGTCTGCCCTCGTCGATCAATGAGAATCCGTTTTCTGTAATGCCTGAACACCTAAAGAATAGACTTCTTGCGTTCAAGTGCTTTCTCTAATATAATGCATATCACACTTATTTCCATAGGATTTGTTATTTCTTTTGTGTCAACAAAATCATCTTAAAAATATCAGTAATATCACAACCCTAAAGAAATACATTTCTCCAGTTCAACAGAAGGAGGCAGTAGTTCGTATCCTTTTTTATGAATCGTTCACTCTCGGCATAAAGTTCGAGTCTATTTCATCACTAAAGCGTCAAGGTTGATCATCTTATGCGGAGATACAGGAAATTCCCTCAACTCCACCAGGTACTGAACACATCACTGAAAAGAATTTACCTCATTGTCTGTGTAACAAGTATCCCACTTCACTTATGTATTATGGAAAGCTCTTGTTCACTTGTACCTTTAGAATCCTCTTTCCTTAAGCAATGTACACACTTGTGAACACGCGTTGCTGCATTTGCAGCGTGTAAACACCGACTTGTTTATTTTCATGAATATCATATGTATCATATGTACTTTTATCACTCCATGTTTTGTAGAGTAAACAAGATCTTGGTAAGCAATCACACACTTATTTAATTTCTTGCAACACTGTTCGATCTCTTTTTTCTTTCTTTTCTTATTTCCTCTGACTTAGCCAGCCTGTCGAGTCTTAGTCTTCTCTCCAGCGTCTCCGGCTGCGGTCAGCGCCGCCCGCAGATTCCCCTCCTGAACGGCGCCGTCACGACTCCCGCCGCCGCGCGATCAGGGCGGCGGGAAGTCCGAGTCGCCGAAGAGGAAGGGCGGGTAGGCGGGCCAGTTGTCCGGGAGGCTGAAGTACAGCTCGGGGGAGGTAGGCCTACTCTCCTCCTTCTTGTTAGAGGAGGAGGACGAGCCGTGCTTCTTACTCGACGACGTCGAGGAGGACTCCTTCTCACTTGAGGGTGGAGATTTTTCTTTCTCCTTCGTCTTCTCGTTCGTCGAGGAGGTTGGCTGCGAGTGAGATGGAGGCGGTGAGGTGGAGGAGGACGTTTCCTCCTCCTTCGGACTGCAAGCCATTGCTCCCGGGGAAGTCTCCGAGGACGAGGAGGATTCGTCGTCCTTGCCGTGCTGTGGTTGTGGCGGCGGACTTTCTGTGTGGATGTCGAATGGCGGATGTGGAGGTGGACTCTCAGTATTGATGTGGAAGTGCGGCTGCGGAGGCGGGCTCTCGGGCTCCCTGCTGTCCGTGCTTGACTGGGGCGACCCTTCAGTGTCCGCCGCGCCCGAGCGTTCTGACGGCGGCGACGGCGTTTTCAGTCTTTGATGTGGAGGCGACGGACTGTCATGTGTGCTGTCAGAGTGTGACTGCGGCGACGGGCTCTCCTGTATAACGCTCAACTGCGGGTGCGTCAGCAGACATCTATGCTTGTGCTCGGACACGGGCTGGACGTCGGTGTACTGCACCTCACTCTGTGGAGGAGGCGAGACGTCGTGCCGGATTTCGGTATGAGTCGGCGACACGGGCGCCGTGTCTTCCCCCGTGGGAGGCGAGAGCGATGACGAACTCTCCGCGTCGAAGAATTTCGGCAACGGTGGAGGCGTCGGAGCTACGGCGTCTTCGTCGTCGTCGTCTTCGTCGTCGTTTTCAAAGAACTCCGGAATGGGAGGCGGCGTGGGTGGGTTCTCACTGGCTCTCCCTTGCACGGCCGTGGTCCTCGCCACGTCAGGAACTTCGCACGCAAACCGGACGCGGTGGTCATCGCGGTTCACCAGCAGTGGTTGGGTATTGTCGTACACACTGCGCGGCGTCTCGACCTGGGCTCTAGGGTTGCTGCAAGTAGTGCGTGGCGTCTCGGGCTGGGTTCTGGGGGTGTCGTACACCTCAGAATCTAGAGTGAGGGGGAAGGGCGGGGTGACGGCTCTCTGCGTCACCAGCTCCCGGACGTCGCCTGACCTTGGGGAGAGCGGGGAGTCCTGGTCAGTGAGGTTGGGGAGAGGAGGTGATGGGGACGAGTTGTAAAGGATGAGGGAGGAGCTGTCCTGCTGGGAGGTGTTGGTGGAGGAGGAAGACGTGGTAGACTGGCCGTACAGGGATGAATTAGGAAGCCTGAAAGTGTTGGGGGACGCGGAGGGGACGACAGGGCGAGGGGTGTGGTGAGAAATGGCATCGTACTGCAGTTTGGCTGGGGAGAGCATGATGACGCTCGCCTGGCTGGGGGATGATGCTGAGGATTGTCGATGGTCACCTGACGAAGGAGAGGTGACAGAGCGCGGCGACACTGACGTCTGACGTTGCAGGTCGTTTACATACACCCACCGGTAGTCCATGGGCGGCGAGGGCGTCCTCTCGAACCGACGAATTCCAGCAGGCGATGTTGGCTTGTCATAGTGCCGAGCTCCAAGTGGTGAGGGCGGCCTCTCATATCTACGATTTCCATTCGGCGAGGGCGTGCGATGAGCTTTCTGTTGAGCTTCTGACACGAGCTTCACCACAGCAGGAGGCTCGCCATGCCTCGGTGACATGCCACAACGGAAATTCAGTGGCGGCGAGGGGGAATTCTGTTGGTCCAGACCATTTGGCGAAGAGGAGCCGCCTGAGGGCGATGGGTGAGGGGGCCGAGGGTGCGGGGGAGACGACTCAGGGCGCAGGTGAGACAGAGGGAGCGTCGCCGTGTTATGGAGGTGGTCTTCTGGCGGGAGCGGGGAGGTCTCGTGCCGGAAGTCGGGCGGCGGCGAGGGCGAAATCTCGTGCAAATACTCTCGCGAGGGGGAGGAGCCCGTGCTGCTCGGACTGCTGGGCGGGGCAGGGAAGCAGGTGGGCCATTCCATCTCCTCTAAAGGCTTGTAGGACTCTTGCTTGCCACTTGTGATGCTTTTGCTGTCTTCTGTTTCTTCGTCATGACTCACCTTCGTTAGACTCCATGAAGGGCTGTTGGCCTTATCAGAGGAAGGACTCAAAGCTGGCTTCTCATTCTCGCGAGCCTTGAGGTGCATCTTCTCCTTCTTGGGACTAAGCAGTGGCGGGGGGCTGTGTGTCCCATTGGACAGTCGGACCCCTGGGTTGTGAGCCCCATTAGGCAGCCGAAGATCAGGCAGACGTCGAACTCCATTATACTGGTACGCAGGGGTATTCCTCGTGCCATTGTGCGCAAGGCGCGGACGGCCACCGTCACTAGAATGGCCATGGCGTGAGGAATTCCAGCCATTGATGAGCGCAGCAAGACGACCAAGAAGTGCAGCCAGCCCCGGGGGAGCATCGTCCCCACGGGGCGCGTATTGTCAGACGGTCGTTTCGAAGTCGACGTCGATGCAGTCAGGATACTCGGGTGGTTCCGGAGGCGACTCATGGTGGCCGGGTGTGAGAACCTCCTCGCTGCAGCCGATGGAGCTGCGGCCGCGCCGGGACTTCCACAGAGTCCAGCCCCACCAGCTCGAGAGCACGGAGATGCAGCCGACAGCCAGCCCGAAGGCCAGCCAGAGCCAAGGTGACAGAGCCATGAGACATGTCACCACAGCCTCGTCGGCACCCGAAGGACAGTGCCACGTTCCATCACAAAAGAGGGAGGCACTGATGCAAGCATGCACAGCAGGACATTCTGTTGCACACCGGTTTGCAAGCCATCTTGGTGCTGCCTCCACCCACTGCACATCCACAGCTTTGTGCTGCTGCTGTGAAGACTGGCCTGAGAGGTATGCAGGTCGGCTCAGCAGGACCACAACAAGGGATCGTGCAGCCTCTCCGAGATAGTCTAATGAAAGGGGCTCGTTAAATCCTTCTGAGAAAACGTGCACAGTCTCCGCGGAGCCTGGAGACACACACACAGCAGTAAGGGGCCGCGGATTTCCCGGCTGATAGACATGAAGTTCAGGACTCTGGCACTCTGCAGGAGGCATGGGATCTTCTGTGGCTACAAGCCGCCCATGTGCTATACCTTGTAAGCCACCTCTGATTGCACGACCTGGCACTGACACCAGCAGGAAGTGATTTGAGGCAGGTTGAAGAAGCCAAGGGTGCCCACGACATGGTCCTGGAGGAGGGCGCAGTGCCAGGCTCAGAGTGCCTGCCTCGCCCGTCACAATGCGGTCTTCTTCACATGCTTCCACTTCCACGAATTCATATTCCAGTTCAAAGTTGAAATGTGAAAAGTCATCAAAAACATCCATCCCAATGACGGTGAACGTGATGGTAACAGAGGCGGAATAGGACAGCAGGGTTGCAGGAAGGTACAGGCCCTTGCAAATGCAGGCCTGAGGAAGCTCCACCCCCGGCCACGGCCACTCTGACACTTCTAGCCTTGCTCCTCGACCTTCCATGGCCTTAGGACGTCCACACGCCTGTAAAGGTGAGTCCCGGCCCGGACACGAAGAATTATGAGCATAGAAGTATATGAAGGTAATCCTAACAGCTTCATTGGGTTTGCCTTGCAGGTGATATTTGCACTTGAGACTTGTGGCCCCGAATTTCCCGTAGAGGAGGTTGTTGGCAGGTGACGTCAACAGCCCTTTCTTGCTACGCTCACTGTTGATCTGTCTGTCACAGGGTTCAGGGCGATTCAGAGCAGCTGCTCGGGGGCCTGCATACACGAATTCGTAATGAAGCCGGAACTGCAAATTCGAGACCGTCGACGGCAACACATAATGGATGGTGAGAGTGACGTGCGAACCTTTTGTCAGATAACTCTCAGTGCTTCCACAAGGTCTTGTCCTGTTGCGTCCAGGGCCAAGCTGTTCCCTGTGGCACACTCGCACCCCCATCGGTCCGCAGGTGTTCTCCAATATATCACCCTCTTCCTCGACGCCTTCTATCAGTGTGACACGAGTCCGGCAGGGTATACCGTCTATGGAAGGAGGCTGAGTGTCGATTCCCTTGAGGCGCGTGAAGTACAACCAGACGACCTCGTCCGGGCGCCCGCGGAACTTGTAGGAGCAGTTGCTTTTCTTTGGC
>NC_061828.1:1082805-1087805 GCF_019202785.1 Penaeus chinensis | reverse complement strand
TCCGTCGTATTTCCCTCCTCTCCCTCTTCTTTCCCTCTTCCTTCTGTATCCTTCGTCTCTCCCCTCTCCCTTTTCTACGAGTTTTTGTTTGTTTGTTTCTTTATTTATGTAGGTGTGGATTAGACTGACTATTTCTGAGTCTACTCGTCTCTTTCTGTATATTTGGATCTGTCTGTTTGCCTGTCTGTCTGTCTGTCTGTCTCTCTCCTCTCCCCTCCCCTTCTCTTCCCTCTCTCCTCTCTTCTCCCCTCCCCTTCTCTACCCTCTCTCCCCATCCCCTCCCTCACACTCATCATCAAACTTCCCCCATTAAGTGGTTAGTGACTGCCTCTCGCCGACGCCACTGTTGGTATTCGTCGCCCCCCTCCCCTCGCCTCGAGTGCCCCCCCCCCCTCCCCTGCGCCCTTTCCTTCTCCTCGGGAGGAGGGCGGGGGGGGGGGGGGGGGGCGTCCGGTGTGGTTGAGTCTCGGTTGAACGGCTGCTCGGTTGTCCTGCGGCCGGTTGGTTGGAGGGTAGTTCTGTGGCGCGGTTGAGGGAGTGACATGGGCGAGGATGAGGCTGGTTGACCGGTTGTCGTTGTTGGTTGAGGTTGTGGTCGATTTGGGTGATGTCATTCGATTTGGTTGGTGGTTACTGTTATTGTTTGTGGTTGAGTGTGGTCGTAAGTTGTGGTTGATTGTTGTTATTATTCGAAGCTGATTGTGTTTGCTGTTTGTTGTGGTTTACTGTGTTTACTGTGTTATTTTGTTAATCAAATGTTGTAATTGTTATTGTCATTCGGTATTTTTTTCAGTAATCATCAATATTTTAAAAAATAATAATATATGTCGTTTTAATTTTATTCTCTCTATTTTACTGTATTTTACACTATCCCACTATAACGTTATTGTAAAAATGCCGACGTGCCTTTTTTATGTAGGCCTATTACAGAGCGAGCCCTCGTGCAAATCGCTTTATCGAGGACGTAAATCTGACATATTAATAACCTCTATCTTTCAATATCGTTCATAAATTGCCTGCGGATTAGTAGTATTATGATGGTGTTGATGCGCCAGAGATAAATCTGGAAATGCGATTAATTGATGCCAAGTTTTGATGAAATAGATTGTTCGATTCGAGCGCGTTGAGCCCTCTGTTCAGTCAGCTGATTATTCAATTGGTTTCTTCTCAGTCCTTCTGGTAAAAGCTGGAGATAATGACTTCATAATTATCATCAATCATATTGCTGTGATTACCCTTTTCGCCGAATCATCCTTAATCAATAATCTTCTCCCGGCCTCGTTATTCATCGTCTTTTCCTGTTATTTCCAATCCTTCACGCTTTCTTCCCCGTCCCCTTCCCCCTCCTCCTCCTCCCCCCGAGAGCTGTCTACCCCTTCCCTCCCTCCCTCCCTACCCCCTCCCTCTTCTCCCTCCCTTTTCTCCCTCTCTCCCTACCGCCTCCCTCTTCTCCCTCTTCCTCCCTCTCTCCCTACCCCCTCCCTCTTCTCCCTCCCTTTTCTCCCTCTTCCTCCCTCTTCTCCCTCCCTTTTCTCCCTCTTCCTCCCTCTCTCCCCAGTCCCTCCTTCCCTCCCCTACGACATAGTTACACCCCCTACCCCCACCCCCCTAAGGAAGCCCCACTTGGCGTAATCCAACGATGCTGATGGCAGGTAGGGGGAGGGGGGGGGGGGTAAAGGGAGAGAGGGGGAGGGGGAGGAGGGGGAGGGGGAGCCATCGTATAATCGTTTTACAGGCTTCGGAGTTTTTTTGCTGTTGTTATCTTTGTTGTCTCTTCTTGTTTTCTGCGTTTCTTCGTCCTGTTTTTTCCATAGTGATTAATGCCATGAATACAGTGTTAACAGGATATAAAGGAATTTTACGAAGCATCATTGTTTATTTTCTTCATCAGTTTAGTTTCCAACCTTTTTACTATCTGATCTATTCACTAATTACTAACTACATCGTTTACAAGGCTTGTTTTAATGATTATAAATTTTATTATCGTGTTTCTTTTGTCTTTCACGAGCTGGGTCGCCCTTGCCTTTCCCGGATGCCCTTCCTGACGTTATTCTTGATAATGAGGTACCCAGATTGCCGGTTCCGAGATGTAGGCCTATGCACGCCCTTCGTTGATGATTAGGAATATTTGTTTTGAATTTCGGTGTATTCCGTTTAAAATGAGGTTTATTGCATTTATGCTTAGATATTAAATATTCTTTGAGCACTCATCTCCTTGACTTTGAGAAAATAATCTATTTGTCTTCAATATCAATAATCAAACAGTGAATTTAAGGTTAGTTTGACTGAACAAAAGAATGTTAAGAGATAAGAAACATACACATAATCTTATTATGCATTATTCTGGAGACATAGATAATGGTAATGTTCGCCTGTGTTGCAACGGGGCGCCGACTGCGAGTAAACAGCACTGCCTTCGATGACTCATATGCCAAGGCGTGAATCCCATTTACCTGGCGCCCTATCAGTCAGGAACACACTTACCTCCTTACTCGTTCATTCGTTCGGTCATTCAGGGTGTATGTGCTTTCAGAAGTACATGAAAACACAAATGCAGCACGTACACTCGCTTACACAGAGGAACACGCGCACGCACAAGAGAAGCAAGAACACATACACAGACAAACGCACACACACACACACACACACACACACACACACACACACACACACACACACACACACACACACAACACACACAACACACACACACAAAAAGGCAAACTAACAAACAAACAAACTCACATTCGCAAACAGACCTCCTGCATTCTCGTTTGAAATTCTCTCTGACTGTGAAATCATCTACTGCTCTGTATTCAACTTCATATTCCTCTCCAACTTGTGTGTAGAAACACGATTTGGTATTGATTTATACGTTTTCGTAGACTTACATGTGATAAAATATCACATAGCTGTACGTGAGGAAATAAGCACACATATAAGATAAGATATATCTATCAATATATGTATATATATATATATATATATATATATATATATATATATATATACATATACACACATACATACATGCACATGTGTGTGTGTGTGTGTGTGTGTGTGTGTGTGTGTGTGTGTGTGTGTGTGTGTGTGTGTGTGTGTGTGTGTGTGTGTATCGGTATGTGTGTATGTGTGTGTGTTAGAAAGTAATAAGAAAAGAATGTTGGTTTGTTTACAGGGAAAAAAAATGAAGTTATTACTGCAGTTAGAGGAGAGACTTGTAACAATAAAATATAGCCATTATGATAATAAAAAAAATGGTAATGATAGCAATTAGTGGATTAGCGGTAGTCTTGGTAAAGGTAAGGATAATAATAGTGATGATTTTGATGATGGTGACGATGATGATAATGATAATGGTATGATAGTGATATTGAAAATGATAATGAAAAGGATGATGATAATGATAATGAAAATGATACCTAATAACAACAGCAACGAAACTGATGCTTATGGAATCGAATACTAAAACTGCCAATGCCTCAGCTATCTCTCTCCGTCCCCTTTAAAAACGGAAAGCTTGGGGCCTGTTGAAAAGGAAGACGAGGCCTCTGTTATTCTGCCTTTCACCATAAATAGAAAGGGTAAAAAGAAAAAAAGGGAGGGAGAGAGAGAAAAAGACACGATAGATAACTTAAAAAATTGTAAAAATAACAATAATTTGACATGTTAGGTACCTTAGGTTGGCGTAAAAGAGAGGGATGTATATATGAGGTGTGTTTGTAATAAAGGGGATAAAAAGGATAACAATGATGATTTTAGTGATAATGATGGTGGTGTTGGTGATGATGATGATGATGATAATGATAATGATAATGCTAATGCTAATGCTAATGCTAATGATAATAATAATTATAATGGTAATGATGAAAAAGAAAATTAAGATGAAGATAATACTAACACTAATCCTAAACATATATAGTAACAATGGTAATAGTGATAAAAAAAAACAAAAACAGCAGCAACAGGAAGTGGAGCATGAAAATGAAAACAAGATTAACAAAAGATTAACAAAAACTAAGACGTACTCAGTAAGATTTCTCGGGAAACAAAGAAATCTTAAAAGAAAAGAAAGAAAAATACACGACCTGATCACAAATACGCACATAAAACAAACAAACAAAAACAAAAAGCAAGAGGACAACGAATATTTTTTTTTACTGAAATTATGATCAGAATAACAGAAAATAAACACGCTACTGCCCCCGCCACCCACCAAAGGGACTGACAATTTCAGTTAACGATGGAAATTCCGGTTATTGTCAATCGGCGTCAGTTAAATCAGGGGGAAATGAGAGCATTTTTGATATTTGATGATGATCATAATAAAAGAAATAATGATGAACATAATGATGCTAAATATAATAATGATACAGTTTATGATGATGAAAATATCAACGATAATGGTACTATTAATGATGATTATAATATGAGGATGCTAATGATAGAAATACAAAAAAAAATATGTGGATAATCATGTTGAATATAATGATGATAGTACTAGTGATAATGATATCAATTGATAATGCCAATAATGATAACAATAACACGAAGAAGAGGGAAAATGCTAAGCTACCCCATATAATGAAATTTATCGTGAAAGTCGTCACATTAAGCACCTAATTTATACTCTTCCGTGTGTCTATAATTCCAACCATTTACATCAAGTATCTCTCACTTTAGTACAGTTTCAACAAACACATCCTGTACCCATTTTATATATCAGACAAGTACATTGCCCATGAGACTTTAAAGCTCTATTCGTTTTAAAAAGATCGGGCGAAATCTACAGAAGGTTTTGTATATGTAGTTTGAAATTGCTGAAGACATCTTTACTGAGAAATACTTTAAGATATGTATCAAGGACTTTGTTTTAGAATTATACATATTGCCGTGTAAGATCAACCAACTAAATGTGAATAATTTAAAATATATTCTGAGGGTAATCTTAACGTGTCGATGTAGGCCTATATTGAATGTAAACCTTAGTAATGTTAATG
>NC_061828.1:1059379-1061879 GCF_019202785.1 Penaeus chinensis | reverse complement strand
ACTTACTTATCCATCTCTCTATCTATCCATCCATCTATCCATCCCTCTACATACCTATCTCTGTTTCTCTATCTATTTATCTGTTTACCGGCATATGCAAATATGTATATACACCTGTTAATATGTATGTATATATCTAATTCTATCCATCGGTCTACTTATCTCTTTCTCTCTCTCTCTCTCTCTCTCTCTCTCTCTCTCTCTCTCTCTCTCTTTCTCTCCCTCCCTCCCTCCCTCCCCCACTCTCTCTCATTATTTCTATCTATCTATCTATCTATCTATCTATCTATCCATCTATCTTTGCGATCTCACGGCGAGAAAACAACTCAATAAAGTTTTGAGAGAAGCCTATATCATGCAGTGAAATGATAGGCTGATTGTATATATATATATATATATATATATATATATATATATATATATATATATATGTGTGTGTGTGTGTGTGTGTGTGTGTGTGTGTGTGTGTGTGTGTGTGTGTGTGTGTGTGTGGGTGTGTGTTTGTGTGTGTGTGTGTGTGTAAATACATATATATATATATATATATATATATATATATATATATATATATATATATATATATATATATATATATATGTATATATGTATATACATATATATACACACATATATGTATGTGTATATGCATAAATATGTATATTGTATGAGCGTATAGTTTATAACACAATAACGCCCCGTTCATTTTTCATAAAGCTGTCAAGACGAAGCCTCCTCCTCCCCCCCCTCGTCTCTCCCCTCCCTCTCACTCCCTCTCGGATCCACCTCCCCCATCCCCTCCCCCCATCGCATGCCAGCCCGCTGTTCGCGCCCAAACGCCCATAACCCGACCACCGCGGGCGCCTCTGCGATCCCCACTCCTCATCCTGCTAAAATTCCTTCGGCAAACGTCCCTCTATTATTCTCAAACGACCCCTTTTCTCCCCCATTATCAGCCCCCAACCCCTCCCCTTCCCTCCTGGCCCCTCCCCCCTGGCCCAACCCTCCCACCCTCCCTCCCTCTTGACATTTCTTTCCTTTTCCCTCCTTCCACCTCTTCACCTCTCTCTTCCCTCCTTTTCACTCTCCCCTCGCATTCCCATTCCCATTTCAACCTCTTCCCCCTCCCTCATCTTACTCCTTCTTCTCTCTTCCCATCTTTCCATCCCCTTCCAACCTCATCCTTGTCCCTTCCTCTCCTTCGCTCTCAATCCATAACTCCCCTTTCCGTTTCTTTTTAACCCTTTCTTCACTCCATCTCATCCCTACTCCAGCCTCTCCCCATCTCCCCCTTCCCCCCTTGCCCCTTCCCCCCCCCCCCCCGCCCCTTCTCCATCTCCCTCATAACCGGTATTTTAATCCTCATGATAGAGTGAGTCATTACCACAAACAACTAACACCCATTCCTCCCCCCCCCCCCCCATGTCTCGGCCACTCTGTCATTACCCAGGAAATTATTGTCGACTAATGGGGTAATAGAGGGGGAAGTGGGGGGAGAGATGCTGGTGAGCGGGGGGCGGGTTATCCGGCCGCGGTAATCTCCATTTCTTGTTTCGGTTTCCGATATTATCCTGTCCTTTTACGCTAGTTTGTTTGTTTGTCTCTTTCTTTACCTCTCTGTCTCTCTCACAACCACAACACTCTTTCTTTTTTCCTTCTCCCTCGCAATATTCACGAGCCCCTTTGCTTTGATCAAATTCCTTAACATCTGCTTACCATCACCAGTGTTCTCAAACGCACCCAAGCACACGTGCACGGACGTAACCCCCAATGCCCGACCTGGCAGCGCGGACAGGCGACCGACTCCGCGCGAGCTCCGTTCGGCCAAATCAAAGTGCGATTCAACAACTTGTGCGGTTGATTACTACTAGCGGGCTTCTCCCTAACTTGCTTACATTGATTTCCGATGCGGGAACCAATAGCCTGAAGTAACCTTAGACCTACACTCAATTAAGTTCCTCGTCCGAAGTTTGCAGTGATTACAAAGTACGATGATCGTGCATATCTTGTTCCGCGAGATAACTTTGTTTGTATCATTAAGCCCAGCATTGTCTTTGGACTGAGGCTTCGTTATTCTTCTCGTTAATTAGAGATGTCGCTGTGGTCAGTCTGCAGTCTGGTTGCCAGCTCCGGGCTCCGCGTGAGTGGATAAGGAGGCGTGGTAGAGTGAGAAAGAGAGAAATAGATAAATAAGCAGAGCGTAAGATAGACAGATAGATACATAGACAGATAGAGAGAGAAAGAGAGAGTAAGATAGTTAGAGAGAGAAACAGAGAGTAAGACAGAAAGATGGACACACAGGTAGATAGAGAGAGAAAGGGAAAGATAGATAAATAGAGAAAGAGAGAGTAAAATAGATTAATAGAGAAAGAGAGAGTGACACGATAGATATATATATAGATATACAGAGAGAGAAAGAGAGAGTAAGATAAATAGATATATAGATGTACCTTGGTCCTCTGCAAAACTCTCTAAACCTCCTCCTTCTTCGTCTTTGTTATCA
>NC_061828.1:1031879-1041879 GCF_019202785.1 Penaeus chinensis | reverse complement strand
GCATTTGCAACTTGGTTATTTGGTGATACTGTTATTTCTTAACCAACATACAACACCCCCCCCCCCCCCCCCCCCCCCCCCCCCCCCCCCCCCCCCCCCCCCCCCCCCCCCCCCCCCCCCCCCCCCTCCCCCCCCCCCCCCCCCCCCCCCCCCCCCCCCCCCCCCCCCCCCCCACACCCCCCCCCCCCCCCCCCCCCCCCCCCTCATCTATCATACGTTCTCAGATTTTTGGTTGTTTGTTGTTGTTATTATTAGTTATTAGATTATTATTATTATTATTATAATCATCATCATCATTATCATTATTATAATCATCATTTATTATCTTTACTATCATCATCTTTACCATTATGAGTATTACCATTGTCATTATTGTTATTATCATTATTATAATCTCTATTATTATATTATTATTATTATTAAAATAATTATTAATATCATTATTGTTATTATTATCATTATTGTTATCATTATCATTATTGATATAAAAATAATAATAATAATAATAATAATAATGATTATTATTATTATCATTATCAATACCATAATATCATTACTATTATTGTTAATACCATTATTATCATTATTGTTATTATTATTATTATTATCATTATCAATACCATTATTATCATTACTGTTATTGTTAATACCATTATTATCATTATTGTTATCATTATTATTGTTAATATTATTATCATTGTTACTAATATTCACACTATTATTACTATTATTTTTATTATTATTATTGTTAAACATTATTATTACTATTATTATTATTATTATTATTATTATTATTATTGTTATTATTGTTATTATTGTTATTATCATTATCATTAGTATTATTATTATTGCTATTAATATTATTTTATTGTTTTTACTATGATTATCGGTAATGTTTTTACTATCATTATCATTACTATTATTACTATTGTTATCATTGTTATAATCATTATTATAGTCATTAATATAATTATACAACTAATGATCTTTATACCTGTTTTTATTATGATTATCATTATCAATGATACTATTATCATTGTTGCTATTGTGATTATACTGACCACCAATATCACAATATTTTATTATTACATCTTTCTGGAGATTTTGTAAGGTTAATGCAATCACTTAGGAAGAAGAATGGGGATATGGGAATATTATACGCACAATACTACCAAAAGGAGAGGAAGAAATATACGATATATTCTCTGCTATTATATTTTCCACTCTCTAAGGCACTTCAGTTTCCGATGTTCTAATGTTTTAATGTAATATTTGCTCAATTCATTTTATACAATTTAGTCTTTTAGTGAGATGAATCAACGCGGCATTTAGTTAGGATACTAACAAGAATGCTCAATTTGTGTGTTTGTGTGGGAATTGGATTGAAATTGAAAAACGTGGACTTGTTGTTTGTTTCTACTTCTATAGAAAGAGGTGTGTACGGCACGCACACGAACAGTCCCATCAATACTTCTTCCTCCTCTCTCACACACATAAACAACATATCTCTGTATGTGGTACTTGTGTAAATGGGGATACACAACCCCCAAACGACCCCCCCCCCCCCTGCCCCCCCCCCCCCCTCCCCCCCCCCCCCCCCCCCCCCACACACATATATATATAATATACATACACACACACACATATCATCTTTATATTATATTATATATAATTAGTATATATATATATATATTATATATATGTATGTATATTTATATGTATACAAATATATGTGTATTATCGCATCTATATATATATATCAACCACACACCACACACACACAACACACACGTACATATATGTGTGGTGTTGTTGGAATGTCGTGTTCTGTGTGTGTTTTGTACCCCTTTCATTTCAGCTCCAGGAAAAAAAAAAAAAAAAAAAAAAAAAAGAAAAAAAAAAATAAAAATAAAAAAAAAAAAAAAAAAAAAAAAAAAAATTATTATTTATGAAGAGGAGAGCCAGGGGAGCCAGGTGAAGGCATAATGAAATACCAGTAGTATATTGCAGCCTCGTGCCCCGTGTTTTTAAGTTATATCTTATCATTGAGATTTTGAAGAAAACAAAATATTTTAGGGATAGGGACCTGTGTTGTTTTATTAGGCTTTGTATTGTCTGAAAGATGATAGAAAGCTGATGAATCGGTACTTTTGAATTCGAAGAATTAAATGGAACGTAAAATAAAGAGCGAGAGAGAGGGGGGGGGGGGGGGTGGTGAGGGAAGTTGGGGGGGTGAGAGAGAGAGAAACGAGAGAGAGGAAAAGAGGAGAGGCGGATGAGAGAGGGAGAGCGAGAGAGACGAGAGAGAGAGAGAGAGTGAGAGAGCGAGGAGAGAGAAGAGGATGGAGAGCGAGGAGGAGAGACGAGAGCTCGATGCGAGACGGAGTGATAGAGAGGAGATTTAGAGAGAGAGGAGCGAGAGAAAGGGAGGGAGGGGAGATGGGGAGCGGGGAGCGAGAGAGAGAGAGAAAGAAGAGAGCGAGAGGAGAGAGAGAGATGAGAGAGAGAGAGAGAGACGAGAGAGAGGGTAGGGGGCCGAAGGGATGGATTGGAGAGAGGAGAGAGGAGAGAGAGTAGGATGGAGTGAGAGTAGCGAGAGATGAGAGAGGAGAGATAGCGCAGCGATGGGAGAGAGGAGAGGATAGAGCGATGCGAGCGGAGAGCAGAGAGAGAGAGAGATGAGGGAAGGAGGAAGCGAGAGAGCGGAGAGAGATGGAAGAGAAAGCTGGAGGGAGGGAGGGATGATGAGTGAGGAGAGACAGCGAGGCGCGAGACGAGAGAGAGAGATGAACAGAGAGAGAGAGGAGAGAGCGCAAGACAGACCACAAACAGACAGGCACAGACCGACAGACGAGACAGAGGGGAGGGGAGGGGTGCGACGATAAAGAGAGAGGGAGGAGAAAACTGAATACAAGTAAACGATATTCTTACAAAATAATTGAAAAAGAAAGAACTTAGAAAGTTTTACTATTTGTATTCTAACACAAGCAAACAAAAGATGGAAAGGCCGAAAAAAAAAGAAGAAGATGCCGGCAAATGGGGAGGGCTATTCAAAAATGTTCCAAAAATACATTGTTACATGAAACCTCTTTTTAGTATTATTCGCCATATATTTTAATAACTTATTAATTAATATATGGAAAGAAGAAAAGACACAGGAAGAAGAAATAAATACAAAAAAGTCCTGTGGCCATTGTGTTACAAACTAGTGTGATTGAAACCGCGCGCCATGCTCGCATGCCATATGCAATCACTGGGACAAGAAAATATAAGCGTTAGACACACACCAAAAGTAATTCATTTAACTCCACTTTATCATGGAGAATATTTACATTGGCCTGGGGACACCCAGCAACAAAAAATACCCCTGGTGACACGCAGCTCTCTCTTCGCCCGTGTTTTTGTGGATGATTTGAATACGCTTTGAATCATGCACTTTTGTGTAACCTGCGCAGCGGATTGTCCGCTCTTGGTCTTTTCTGTAGAATGATTTGATGTTGTTGTTAGTAATGTTGATGTTTTCAGTCTGTTTCTATCGGTCTGCTTCTATGCCTTCTTGCTTGCATTTCTCTCAATTCAATGATAGTTATTGTATAAAAAATCGGTCATTCTGTTTGTTTTTTTTTATATAAAATATATTATATTTATATATATTATTTATAAAATTTTAATTTATATATATAACATATATTATATATATGTTTTAAATATATATATATATATTGGATATATATATTCTATATTTATATTTTATTATATTATTATATATATATTTTATATTATATATAAATTTATTTTTGGATTTTATATTTTTTTCTAATATATTTATATTCTATATAAATATATTATATATATATTTATATATATATTTTATATATTATATAAAAAATATAAAATTTATCCATTATATTAATATTATATTTATTATATATATATAACCTATTATAATTATATATATATTTTTTATCTATATATAAAATTTTTATATATATATAATATACTATATTTATATATATATTTATATATATATATTTTTATATATATACAAAACCACACACACACACACACACACACCACACACACACAATATTTATATATATATATATATTAAAAATATATAAAATTATACATATTATATATATATAAATATTTTTATATATTTTTATAATTATTTATTATAATATATATTATATATATATATATAAAATATTATATATTCCCACACACACACACCCAACCCACACACACACCCCACCCCAATATTATAATATATATTAGCTAATTATATATAATATGTGTGTTTTTTGTGGGGTTGTGTGGGGTGTGGGGGGGTTTATATATATAATATATAAAATAATATATATATATTTTTTATTATGTATATGTATATTTATATATATAATATTTATATTATATAATAAATATTATTTTTATTCATATATATATATATATAATATATTATATTTTAATAATATTATATTATATATTATATTATATATAAAAATTATATTATATATATATATAATATAACACCCACACAACACACACAACACACACACAACATTATATATATATAAAATTATATTATATTATAAGGGGAGGAGAGGGGGAGAGATGAAAAGAGAGAAAAAGGGGAAGAGGAGAGAGAGGGGGAAAGAAAGAGGAGAGAAAAGAAAGACCAGTAAAAGATAAATGCAATTAAAAACCATAAACATACATTTTATGTTCTGTATGTATTTTTACCCCCCCTACATAATGCGGGCGTGGTTAGCAAATGGGCCCTGGGTTTGTCATTTTATTCTTTAAAGAACGTCTGCACAAAGTGCTTTTGTTTCCCCCCCCGTCGATAAGGTCGACTTGAGTGTTTTTCCCCGACCCTTTTAAAAAAGCATTGAAATTCAGAATTCCCTTTTCCCTCCCCGCCCCCCGGGGGTTATAGCTCACGGGCTTTCCCAAATTCCAAAGATTTATGTTATGTTTGTGTCAAAAAGTTTTTTTTGGGTTTGGGACTTTCCCCGGGGGATAGGTGGAACTTTGGTGAGGAATGCGTTTTAGGGTTTGGTGTGGGGAAGTTTTTACGGGTGGTTGTGTTATTGTTTCTGTGTGTGTTTTTTGGAGAGAGAGAGAGAGATAGCGGAGGGAAGAGGGGAGGAGAGGAGGGGGATGAGGAGGAGAGTGAGAGGGGTGGGAGAGTGAGAGAGAAGAAAGTGTGGGGAGTTTTTGTGTGGTGTTTTAGGTTGATTGTGTGAGTTTTAGAGAGAGGGGCGAAAGAAGAGGAAAGAGAGAGGGGAGAGAGAGAAGAGGAGAGAG
This sequence comes from Penaeus chinensis, assembly GCF_019202785.1. Taxonomy (NCBI): domain Eukaryota; kingdom Metazoa; phylum Arthropoda; class Malacostraca; order Decapoda; family Penaeidae; genus Penaeus; species Penaeus chinensis. The sequence continues at coordinate 1,036,569 of NC_061828.1, read as the reverse complement.
AGAGAGATTTGAGGTGGGAGGGGGGTGGAGGCGAGGGGTTTGGGGAAAGTTGTGGGGAGGGTGTTGGGGTTTTGTGGGTGTGTGGTGTGTGTGTGTGTTTTTGGGGCTTTGGAGATGAGGAGAAGAGAAAGAGGTTGACAAGAGATGAGAGGATGAGGATGGAGCGTTGGAGGAGAGAGAGAGAGGAGAGAAGGAGATGAGGAGTTATGAGCGTGGTTATGTGTGTGTGTGTGTGTGTTGTGGTGTATTGTGTGAGTGTTAGTGTGTGATTGTGTGTTATAGTGAGTTCCTGTGTTGTGTGTTATTTTCTGTTCAATCTGTGGGTGTGTCGTGGGTTGTGGTGCCTGTGGTGTGTCGTCGTGAGTGTGTGTGGCGTTTTTGTGTTGTTTTGGGGGGGGGAAAAAAAAACAAGGGAAAAGTGGGGGAAAAAAGGGGGGAAAAAAATAAGGGGGGGGGTTAAAAGAAAAGGGGGGGGGAGGGGGGGGAAAAAAGGGGGGAAAAAAAATAGTAAAGGGGGGGAAAAAAAAAGGACAAAGGGGGGGAAAGGGGGAAAATAAAAGGGGGGAAAAAAAATCAAGGGAAATCAAAAAAAAAGGGGGCAACTTTTTACTTTTTCGGGGGGTTTTTTTTTTTTTTTTTGGGTTTTTTTTTTTTTTTTTACTTTTGTGTTTTTGTTTCTGCCTTTGTATTTCTTTTGTTATTTTTTTCAAAAAATAAATTTCTGGTAAGGGGGGGGGGGGGGTAAAAAAAAAAAAACTTAATGTTTTAACTAAAAATTTCGAATGCCCTTGCCGTCTGAGGGTGTGGATTGTGTTTTTTTTTCCTTAATCGAGACCGGATGGGCAATGGAAAAAAAAATGCTTTTGTTTTTTTTTGTATTATTTTTTACTCTTGTTTACATTTTTCTTTTGTTGTATTAAAATTTTGGTTCATATGTTTTCATTTTTTGGGGTTTAAGTGTTTTGGTCTTTTGTTTCTGAAATTTTTTTTTGGGGTATGGGGAGGGAGAGGTAGAGGTGTTGTTTGATTGTTGTGTGTGTTTTTGGGGTTTGTTTTCGAGAGTGTTTTTGATTTGTTTTGTTGATGTTTTTGATGGTTTGTGTGTGATTGTGTTTTGATTTTTGTGTGTTTGTAGGTTGTGATTGTGTGTGTGTGATTGGTGTGTGATTATGTTTGAATGTGTGTGTGTTTTTTTTTATTTTTGATTTTTTTGGGGTGGGTTTTTTTTTTGTGTGTGATGTGTTGGATGTGTTTTGTGGTGGGATTGGTGTTGTGGAGTGTGTGATTGTGTGAAAGGATTGGTTGTTTTTTTGTGTTGTGGGGTGTGTTTGGGAGGTTGGGGTGTTTTTGGATTTTGTTGTGTTGTGATTGTGATGTGATTGTGTGTGTTTTTTTTGTGTTTTTTGGTTTTGTGGGTGTGTGATTTTTGTAAGTGATTGTGTGTGTGGGTGTTTTGTTGTGTGTGTGGAGTGTGTGATTTGTGGTTTTGTTTTGTGTGTGTGGGGTGGTTATTGGTTTTTGTATTTTGTGTGTGTGGTGGTTGGATTTTTTCATTTTTTGGTTTTGGGGGTTTTTGGGGTTTTGTGGTTATTTTGGAGTTTGGGGTTTTGGGGTTTATGGGGTGGGTTTTTTTAGATTTTCCTTTTCCCTTTTTTTCCTTTTTTTAGGTTCCTTAATTAAAAGGGGATTAAATTTTTTTTTTTCCGAAAAATCCTTTTTTTTGAATGGTTTAAGTGAGCTACATAATCAAAAATCTTTTACTCTTCCTCACTCTTCTCCTCAAATTCTATCTATCTTCTTTTCCCAAATCTTTCTTCTCTCTCACTCTCTCTTCTCTCTCTCTCTCTTTCTCTCTTCTCTCTTTCTTCTCTCTTTCTTTTTTCCTTTCTCTCTCTCTTCCTTATTCTCTCTTTTCTCTCTCTCTTCTCTCTCTCTCTTCTCTCTTCTATTTTGTCTTTCTTCTCTCTCCCCCCTTTCTCTCCCCCCTTTCTTTCGTCTTAGACTCGCACTCATTCAAAAGGGGGAAAAAAAAAAAAGGGGAAAAAAAAAAAAACGAATTTTCCCCAATGTATCATTTTTTTTCCCCGGGAGTTTTTTGACGTGTTTTTCCTAGGGGCGGGGTGGGAGGGGGCCTCGGGGGTGTGTTTGTCGGGGGTTTATTAATCAGGAAAGCCCGGGGTGGGAAGTCAATGTTTTCTTTGTGGGTATTTTCTTTTTTTTGGTTGTTTACTCTTTATCTATTTGTATTTCTCTATTTCTTTCTCTTTTCTCTTTCTCTGTTCCTTTTGTTTTTCTCTTTCTCTGTTCCTTTTGTTTTTCTCTTTCTCTTCCTCTTTCTGTTTTTGCTTTTGATTTTGTTCTTTCTTTCTCACTCACTTTCTCTCGCCCTCCCCTCTCCCCTTCGCAAACAAACCCCCCCCCCCCCCCCCCCCTCCCTTTTCCTCCCCCCCTTTTCTGTTCGCTTTGCTCATTTCTTCTCTCATCTGTGCTTTTATCGTTATTTCGGTATTGCATTTATTTATGTATTCATTAATTACAGGTTCTAATATGGGGGTGATGGTTGGGGGTTTTTTTGTTTGGGGTGGGGTTTGAGTGTCGTTTGCCCGTTGTGTTGCGTGAATGAGGGAGTGTTGATAGGGGATAGTGGGAAATAAACGATTCAAATAAGGTCATCATCATTAACTATTGCTATTTTCTGCCATGGCGCTTCTTAAAGCAAGGTTTAACGGTCCTCTTAGGATGCTTTATGATGATTTGCTATTATTGTCAACGTTGATCACTATTGCCATTATGCATTTTTGGGTAATCATTACTTTTTATTGTCACACAGAGGGAAACATGAAATTTACACACACACACAAACACACACACACACACACACACACTTACATACTTTGCACACCCGTTCATTTGTATATATTATATATAATATATATATATAATATATTATTATATATTATATATATAAATTTATTTATATATTATTTTTTTATATTTTATATATATATTATATATATATATATTATATCTGGTGTGTGGGTATGTGTGTGTTTTGGTTGTGTATACAAAATGTGTGTGTGGGGGAAATTTTATTGAAATATATATATATATATATATATATTTTATATATAATTTATATATACATATATATATATATATATATATAAATAATAAATATATAATTATATATATTCTCTTCTCTTCTCTCTCTCTCTTTCTCCTCTCCTCTCTCCTTCTCTTCTTCTCTTTTCTCTCTCTTCTTTCTTTCTTTTCTCGGTCTCCCCCTTTCTTTCACCTTTTTCGGGTTCCCCTATTTCACGTTAAATCTATATTCATTTAATTTTCTTTCCTTTTTTGTACATTTTTTTTTCTTTCTATCCCTTTTCTCTTTTTTCCGTATTTTTTCTCTCTCTCATGCCTTCACATGGTGCTGCTCACGTTGTAAATTCTATCTGGTGAAATTTGTTTACCTTCCCTTAAAACAGTTTATTCATGTTCCCAACGTGTCGGTGATGCTCGCTCTCTCTCGTGCTCTCTGGTTCTCACTCCTTTTTATTCCTTTTCTCTCTCATTCACACTTTCTATTTTTGTTTGTCTTTAGTTCTTGCCTCCTGTCTCATTTTCTCTTTTCTTTGATCGTTTGTCTTTGGGTCTATGTCAGTCTGTAATATATATATATATAAAATTATATATATATATATATATATGTGTTGTGTGTGTTTGTTTTTGGGGGTGTGTGGGGGTGTGTGTGTGTTTTGTCGTGAGGGGTGTGGGGGGGTTTGGGTGGGTTTTTTTTGGTGTGTGTGTGTGTGTTGTGTTTGTTTTTTTGTGTGTGGGGTGTGTGTGTGTGGTGTGTTTGTGTGTGTGTGGGGTGTGGGGGGTGTGGGGGTTGCTGGTGTTTGTTGTGTGTGGTGTGTGTGTGTGTGTTGTGTGTGGGTGGTTGCTGTGTGGTGTGTGTTGTGTGTGTGATGTGTGTGTGTGTGTGGGGTGGTTGCTGTGTTTTGTGGTGTGTGTATGTGTGTGTGGTGTGAGTGTGTAGTGTGTGGGTGGGGGGGTTGTGTGTTTTGTGTATGTGTGTGTGTGTGTGTGTGTGTGGTGGTGTGTGTGTGTGTATGTGTATTGTGTGTGAGTGTGTTGTGGTGTGTATGTGTGTGTGTGTGTGTATGGGGGTGTTCTTTGTGTGTTTTGTTTTTGTGTGTGTGTTTTTGGTGTTCTGCTTTTTAATTTATTGAAATATTATTTTCTTTTATCAATCTCTTCCGCCTTTTTCGTTTTCTATGTCGTGAGAAAAGGGGGACGGGAAAAAACACAATTATAAAATTAAAAGGGAAATTGGTTTATACGCATATAAATAACGTAAATAAGAGAAAGAGAGAGAGAGAGAGACAGAGAGAGAGAGACAGAGACAGAGAGAGAGAAGTAGAGAGAAGTAGATATATATGAAAAAAGGTAAGACAGATGTACAATGACCAAAAATAATGAACGAGGAAAAGAAGCTAAAAACATTTTCTTCTATGCTCTCTGAAAGGTTTGCTTGTAATCATAATCGTGTTTTGATTTGTTTCATTTGTTTTATTTGAAATCGTTAATCATTTTTAGTGTGGATGTCAAATCTGAACTGGTAAGAGGCATATAAACATCCGTTATATTTCTCTATATAACACTTCTATCGATTCTACTTCCGTATTGA
>NC_061828.1:1021879-1024379 GCF_019202785.1 Penaeus chinensis | reverse complement strand
TTATAATAATAACAATAACAATAATAATAAAGTGCTACTACTAATAAAAATGATAATGATGATAATAACAATAATTATTACGTTGATAATTCTAATAAAGATAACATTAATGAAATAATAATAATGATGACAATATTAAAATAATAGTATTAATAAAAAAAAAAAACAATAATAACAATAATAATGATAATAATAATAACAGTAATAAGATTGAGAACAAAATAACTACAACGAAAATAACACCATTGATAATGATAACAATAACAACAACAGAGACAACAATAACAAAGACTACAATAAAACAAAAGAGAATGAAACAGACCAAGTATTTCGAGAAACAAAGGTTCTCACGATTTTCACTTTTTTTTTCTTTTTTTTTTTTTATATATCTCTCCATTTAACACATCAATTTGCATAGCATATCGCCCCAAACTTTTCGTTTTAGGCAAATTTTCCGCTATAACTAAATTCTTATATATTCCTCCACAACTGCTCTTTCTCTGTGATTTGTTCTTCGAGTCTTTAAGCTTTTTTCACTTGTTTTTGGGGGATCATTTTTTTTATGTGTTTTATGATTTTGTTTCATATCTTTGAAATAAATTATTTAATATTTCTGTTTGTTATTTTACTTTATTTTTTGGCTATTATGTTTTGTTATTTTTGTTTATTATCTTTTTTGTAAAAAAACACAAAATAATAATAATAAATAAACACTAAATTTTTAGTTTGTTATTTTTATGCTTTTTTGTTAATTTTGTTTCATATTATTTGTTTGTAGAGTGTTCGGTTCATCATGTTTTGTTATCCTTATTATCTCATATTATTGTTGGTTCGACTGCGGTTCGTCTTCGTTCGCGGCTCTTCTGTCTCTGAGCATGATGGTGTAGTTATGATGAAATCAACGCGGATGGTGATAATAGTGTTATCTGGTAAAGATGATGATATGAAAATGATGATGGTGATGATGATGATGGTGATGATGATGATGGTGATGATGATGATGGTGATGGTGATGGTGATGGTGATGGTGATGATGGTGATGATAATAATGATGAATAGGATGATGATGATGATAATAGTGATGACGATGGTTATAATGTGAATATAGATATAATAACCATAGCAGTGACGATAATGATAATAGCAATGATAATGATAATGATTATAATAATGATAACTGCAAAACTAATTATGAGGTTAATGGTATTGATAACAATAAATATAATGATAATGAAAATTGTAATAGTAAATTTAACGATTATGATAATTATTATAATAGCAACAACAATAATATTGGTGATAATATTAGTAATGAAAAATAACGATAGTTATGTATAACACTAACAATGATGATAATGCTAATAATGACGATAATAGTATTAACAATATTAATAACAAGAACAAAAGTAATAATAACAGCAATGATAATAACAAGATCATAATAATAGCAACAAAAATAATAGAGTTATAACAGCATCAACAGCATCAACACCCCCTTCCCCACAGCAGTGCCAACCCCCCCTCCCCCCGACTCCCCTTGCCCACACCAATGCCTACCCCCCCCCCCCCCCGACTACCCCTTCCCTACACCAATGCCTACCCCCTCCCCTTCCCTCACTAACCCTTCTACAGCAGCCATACCAGAGACTCCAGTTCGAGCCCTTATTGACTCTCGTATTTCCTCATGACCTTAAGCATCGCCTCATTAAGTTCATTAATAAAGTTTCAGCGTCGCCTCAGGTGGGGCTGGTTCCAGGCGCAGGAGGTAATGTCGGCGGAGGCGGCGGTGTACGGCTGTCTGTCTGTTTGTTTATTTTAGGGTTTGTTTGTGAGCAGTTGAGTTGATGTTTTCTGTAGAGATGTACATGATTTATGAAGAAGAAGCATAAGGTGGAGGAAGGAAAAGAGAAGGAGGAAGAGAAAAAGAAAAAGAAGAAGAAATAGAAGAAAAAAAAAGAGGAAGAGAAATATAAGAATAAAAAGAAGAAAAGAAGGAATAAATGAAGAAGAAGAAGTAAAAAAAAAAAAAAAAAAAATGAAAGCACAAAAGAATAATGAGAAGAAGAAAAGAGAGAAAAACCTCCAGTATGTTCGTATCCCCCTCGTATCGGCCTGCGTGTTCCAATCATTGTTCCATCACAATTCTGGGACACAGACGCACGTGGCAGTTCATCTCCCCCCCCCCCACCCCCAACAGCCCACCACACCACCCCCTCCCCCTCTCCCCCGCTCCTTCGAGGCTAATGTCTCCCCTTCCTCGCCACCAGGTCAAGCTCTTCCTCTCTCACGTCTTCTCTTTTCTCTCGTATTCCCCCTCTCCTCCTTTTCCCCTTCCCTTCTTTCCGCCTCTTTCTCCATATATTTTTTTCTTTCTTTCTTTCGTTTTCCTTTTCTATATCCCCTTTTCCTCTTTCTCTTTCTCTCCTCCCCCACTTTTTTCCCCAATCTTCTAAACCATCTCCCCAATATCTCCCCGATATTCCCCCAACATTCGACTTCC
>NC_061828.1:989379-991879 GCF_019202785.1 Penaeus chinensis | reverse complement strand
GCTTGCTTGAGAGAGGGAGAGAAAAGGGACTGGAAAAGGGAGGGAGAGGGAGTGAGAAGGAGGGAGGGAATGAAGGAGAGAAGGAGAGGCAAACGGACAGAAAGAGAGAGCGGCAGACGGAGGGAGGGAGAGAAGAGCGGAGGAGAGGGGGAGGGAGATGGAAGTAAGAAGAGAGAGAGAGAGAGCGAGAAGCGTTTAACTTTTCTCACTCGAAGGACCCGCCGGAGCCGCCCCCCCCCCCCCCCCCCCCGATGTGGGCGGCGAGAAAAAAGCCCGACGGCGCCCACGGGAGGGAGGAGCCTTTGGCTTTGATGGGCGCCAAAGTGGCTGATGATGGGCGGCTTGATGGGCGGGATGAGTGCCTGTTGATGGTGGTATAGTGGGCGGGACGAGAGGAGGGGAAGGCGGAATGGGACGCTGAAGAGGAGGAGAAAAAGGGGGGGGGGGGGGGGGGGGAACGACACTTACAGACACGTGTGTGTGTGTGTGTGTGTGTGTGTGTGTGTGTGTGTGTGTGTGTGTGTGCGTATGTGTGTGTGTGTGTGTGTGTGTGTGTGTGTGTGTGTGTGTGTGTGTGTGTGTGTGTGTGTGTGTGTGCCTGCGTGTGTGTGTTTCTATGTTTGTGTGCGCGCGTGATGTGTGTGTGTTTCTATGCGTGTATGTATACAATATAGACAGACACCGACAAACAGACAAAACTTCGACAGAAAAAAATAATACCAAAACACTTAAGGAAAAAAGAAAAAAAAAAAAGAAGAAAAAAAATAGAGAAATAAACGAGGAGAAAGAGGAAATGGAAAATAATTGTCTTTCGAATTGCCAGCTTGGAATGCGAGACCGCGACAGGAGGGTAGATTGACCATTCGAAAAGGGAAAAAAGGCAATTTTAACATGACAGGCGCCTCGTCCTCAGCCTGAAGAAAGATAATGCAACGACAGGACGAACGAAGAAGTCCTGTATCTCGTTGTCTGTCTGTCTCTGTGCCTCTCTTTCTAGTTCTTCGTCGAAGAAATTATTTTAGAAATGGATAGGGAGATAGAAAGATTGATAGATTGATAGAAGGAGAGAGAGAGAGAGAGAGAGAGAGAGAGAGAGAGAGAGAGAGAGAGAGAGAGAGAGAGAGAGAGAGAAGGAGAGAAAGAGAGGGAGAGAAGGAGCGAGAGACACAGAGAGAGAGAGCGAGAGAGAGAGAGAGAGGAAGAGAGAGCGAGATAGAGACAGACAGAGACAGGGACAAACAGACAGAGAAAGAAAGAAAAAATTGAAAAGAAAAAAGACCGTTAACAAGAAAGGCCCCGAAACACACAAATGGAGCAAAGGACTTTACCGAGACAATATTGGACAATCTAATGATCACACAACTCTCACAGAACATCCCAAGACGATCGGGCAATCCTTCATGAAAGAAAAGGCGAAGTGCGGCTGTATATATAAGCCAATTTCTCACTCTCTTCATCGACGGAGGTTCACGTTACACGACTCACACTTCGGGTCAGTAAAGGGATACACTCTCTCTCTCTCCGGTCGCCTCTCGGAACTGCTTCGCCTTTGGTTCCGTCGGACTTAATACAGGGGAGGAGAAGACAGGGTGGCAGACACGACCTGATCTTTTTATCCTTTTTATCTCTTTACTTGTCTGCGTATTCGTTTATCACTTTCTCCGTTTATCAGTTCGTGTATTTAGCTAAGTATTTATTCATTTATTTAGCTTAGTGTTTATCCATTTATTCGTTCGTTTGTCTGTTCATTCCGTCTTGGACGATGTGGGAGTCTCACCCGATATTCATGTTAATTTATTCGTCTAATTACCTTTCTATTTATTCACTCATTCAAGCATTCATTCATTCATTTATCCGTGGTTTATTTCCTTTACTTATCTATCTATCTAAATTATTTCAGTTATTCATCTATCTTTGTATCTAAGGATTTATTTCTTAATCTATTTAGTTAGTTAGCCAGGTAACTATTTAATCTTTCATTATCTATCTATCGCATTTTTTGTATCTATTTATGTATTTATTCATTTATTTATTTATCATTATTTATCTATCAGATTATTTTTGCATCTGAGATTACGGTTTCATCGCCTTTTTGGATATTTTTTATTATAGATTTTTATCATAGATTTTATATATATTTTTTTTAGATTTTATTGATTCTTTAGATATAGATATAGATTTTTGAAGATCTTTTTTATTATAGATTTTATAGACACAGATATGGATTTCATAGATTTGTTTTTTTTATATAGATTGGGCAGTGAATTACTGAATGTCTGTGCTGTATAGAAACTTGGGAATTCCGTATTTTGCTTTAGAGATGGACTTGGGTTGAGGAATCCTTTGTCAATGATTCGTTGTCTTATTTTTTGTCTTAATGCTACTTTAGAAAGAGTTAGGTATGTAGAAAGAAGGAGAAACTCATATACATGTTTGTATATATATATATATATATATATATATATATATATGTATATATATATATATATATATATATATA
>NC_061828.1:966879-969379 GCF_019202785.1 Penaeus chinensis | reverse complement strand
ATTATGATTATAATTAGTGTCTCTTTTCTTTCTTTTGTACTTATCAGGTATTGCAACACTTTTCATCGATTGGGCGAAGTCACACACACTGAGTAAGGAAGGTGCAGATGGGGATAGAGAGAGAGTGAGGAGGATAATCGAGAGGCAGAGGGCATGGAGGAGGAGGGAAGAGGGAAGAGTAGAAGAGAAGGAGACAAGGAAACGAAAGGAAGAAGATAAGAAAAGAAGGAGAAGAAAGTAGGAATGGAAGAAGAGCCGACTGGAGAGGGCCGACAGAGTGGCGAAGGAGGAGAGAGGGAGAATATAGAAGATAGCAACAGACGATGTCACGAGCTGGGGTTTAGTCTCTCCAAGTCAAGTGGCAGTGTATGAAACGACCCTTCCGATGCTTGAGGTCGTAGCGCCGCCCCAGCCACACATTCTACGACCTGTGAGACCAACAGCGACACACACACACTCTCGGAGTATTGAATCTCTCCCCCTCTCCCTTTCCCTCTCCGTCCCTCTCTCTCTCTCTCGCTCTCTCTCTCTCTCTCTCTCTCTCTCTCTCTCTCTCTCTCTCTCTCTCTCTCTCTCTCTCTCTCTCTCTCTCTCTCGTACGTCCACCTTTACGCTGCTACCAAAGCTAACCCTAAGCTTCGAGAGGCTTTTTTTTGCACATTTTATGGTTTCTTCCTCTCTTTCTCTTTCTTTCTTTGCCAGGAGATGAAGTGGGAGAAGAAAGAGACGGTACACAAAACACTGAGATTGAAATCGAGGATTCTCAAGGGCGATAATGGCTATATCTATCTACTTTCTCCTTTTCCTTGTATAGTCCTCCGCCTCTTTTTAAGAAAAAAAGAGACGGGGCAATGGTAAGGAGACAGTCGGTGACAGAGACAGTAGATAAAACAACAACAATAACTATAATAACTAAGACAATAAAAAAAAATCGAGTTAAGACTCCCTACCGATACTTAAAATCCCTCCTGGCCTCCTTTCTTTCTTTTTTCTCTCTCTCTTTCTATTCATCACCTTCTTCCTATTCTTCTTCTTCTCTCTCTCTCTCTCTCTTTCTCTCTCCGAGAAGGAAGTCAAACCCGTGCAGAGAGGCATGAGACTTTGCCTCCTTCTCCTCTCACTCGTCCTTGGTGACTCAAGTTTCCAGTTTTCATCTGTAGCGATTCATTACGCTGTCTTGAGTCATCAGTCGCGACTCAGCCGGGCGTGGGGAACGATGGAGACTCACCCCCCCCCCCCCCCGACACCCCTTCTTCCTTCACCTCTTATTCTTGTTCTGGTTATTCTCCATTCTTTCCTCATCCTCCTTCTCCTTCTTCTTTTAATACTCCTCGTTCCCCATCTCAATCTACCTCTCCTTTTCTTTTCTTTTTTCGTATTTGCTTTCCTCCTTCTTATCTACTTTGTACTTAGATTTATATATATCTATATATATATATATATATATATATATATTTATATATATCTATCTATCTATCTATATATATATATATATATATATATATATATATATATATATATATATATATATATATATATATATATATATATATATGCATCCTGAGAAGAACGATATTAATTTGAATCAATAATAATAAAGATATTAATGAATTAAATAAAAAAAAAAACTCACACAACACTCGTTCTCTCTATATCCTTCCTATCTCTCCCCTGTATTTATTTGTTTTTATTCTGTTTTTTTTTTCTTTCCTCCCTCCTTTCGTCTCAAGATGCTGATAGCTGTGACCGCCCCTCTCGCCCCGTCCTAAGGAGCAGGTTCCTCCCTCCTGTCACTTGGGGAACCTATTTATCATAGAGCCCGAACTTCCTCCCCTTCCCGTCCCCTGGCCTGCCCCCTCCCCCGGGTCACAGCCTACGGGGTACAGGCAATCTATCTTGAGACAATTTTGTGTTATCATTACTGCTATTATCACCAGTCCTCCCGTCTTTTTTCTGTGGCTTCGTTATCCATTTTGGGTTTTCTTTATTTTTAGTGTTCGTTTAACTTTTTGTTTTTTATTTATGTTTCTTATATGTATATAATGGTCACTGTTGAGGTGTTGATTAGGAAAGGTGGGGAGCAGATGCGGTTAGATTGGGGCCAAACAACAGGTAAATTATATTACGTGTGTGTACGTCTTGTGTTCTATACTTGCAATTGGTAACATCTTCTCTTTCTGTGTTTTGATATCATCTTTTCCATTTCTCTTTCCGTCGCAAATAACAAACATATCTGAAGCACTTACTTGAAACCAATGACCAAAAAGATATCAATGTAAAAAGAAAAAAAGATGAAAAAAAAACTAAAATATATCACACTCCTCCCCTATCTAATCGAGAGGCGGTTGTCCACGAGTTAGCGACCGTGCGGAGATAACACCGAATCAAGAGGCACTGCGAGCAAGTTCTTCCTTTGAGCTTCTCTCTCCCTCTGGCCTCTCTCTCTCCCGTTCGACCGCCGCGCGAGCACTAGCGTCTTTCCCCTCTCACGTCACGGGGG
>NC_061828.1:951879-954379 GCF_019202785.1 Penaeus chinensis | reverse complement strand
GCAAGAGAGAGAGAGAGAGAGAGAGAGAGAGAGAGAGAGAGAGAGAGAGAGAGAGAATAAAGGAGAGAGAGAGAATAAAGGAGAGAGAGAGAAAGAAAGGGAGAGGGAAAAGAGAGACTAATAATTACAAAACAAGAGTTCTTGGCTATGGAAATAACTGACGGGTTTTGTATTCCAGATGCTTTGCTCTCTCTCTCTCTCTCTCTCTCTCTCTCTCTCTGTCTCTCTCTCTCTCTCTCTCTCTCTGTCTCTCTCCTGCAATTACTCTGTCTGTTTGTCTGTTACACTAAAATCGTTATCGCTGTTTTCATAGTCTGCACTCTGCCGCCAGTTAATTGTGACTACTTAAAATTCTTCGAAGTTATCGAATACCAAGTTGAAAACTTTGCACAGCAACAGTCATCCCTTTTGAGAGATGGTAAGAATGATGGTATTAGTAATAATGAGGATGATATCAAAGGAAATAATAACATTCATAGTGATAAGTATAGAAATAATTATAATAGTAATAACGATAACAATAATAACAGAATAATTATAAAAATGAAGATTTTAATAATAAAGTTGGTAACAATAAAAAACAACAATAACAGTATTGATTACAGCAATAATGATAATAATAATAATAATAATAATGACAATAATAATAACAACAATAACAATAATGATGATAGTAATAATGACGATAATAATAATGATAATGATAATAACAAACTAATAATATTGATACTATTACTACTACTAGTAATGATAATGATGATAATAATTGAATGTCATTATAATAATAATAACAATAGTTTTACTTGTAATAATAATGAAAATAAGGATGATAATGATAATAATAGTAATAATATTAATAATGATGATAATAATAATAATGATATTAAAAATGGTAATAATAGCAATAATAATGGTAATAATAACGATAATGATAATAATGATAATGATATCAGTAATAACAATAGTGATAATAATAATAATAATAATAATAATAATGATAATAATAATAATGATAATGATAGTAATAATAATAATAATAATAATAATAAGAAGAAGAAGAAGAAGAAGAAGAAGAAGAATAAGAATGATAATAATAGTAACAATAATAAAGAAGAAAATAATAGTTCTTATAACTATTATTACTATCAACATCATTATTACTATCATTATTATTATGATAATGATAATGACAATAATCAGCCTAATTATGAAAATAGCAACATTAATATGTTTCCGCGGATATGTAATGTCCGATATAGTTTTTATTATTATTATTATTATTATTATTATTATTATTATTATTACTAGGCCTACGTGACCTCGAGTAATTTTTCCTTCTTTTCTAATGCTATTAATATTGACCTATTATTACCACTGCTTAAGGGATTATGCTTATCATGGTGTTATTAGCTATATTGGTAGTAATACGAATTAAAGAACAATACTTTTAGAAATGAAGGAACAATGTAATAAGATGAGATAGAAGGAACTTGCAATTGATTCTTTGGTGACTATCCTCTTAAAAGAAACAAAGGACAGCCACAACAAAAATGATAACAACAAAGCAGTGGTAATAACAATAATGATAATGATAATAATAATAATAATAATGATAATAATAATAATAATATTGATGGTAATAATAGTAATAATAATAAGGATAATAATAAAAACAATATCGACAAGAAAGCACACACACAACTCACAACAAGTGTGAAAATAACGATCATAATATTAGTAATGCTGATGATAACGGCGACAATATCCACAGATAGCGACAGGGCAGTGGCTATTATGACCTCAAAAAGTGAGGTTGGCTGAACACATTGTGGGATTTTAACGTAAGCCTCTTATAGAAATTCGGGTGAAGTGCCAAACGGAAATGAAAACGAACGTCAATATTTAAAATGAATATGACGACCTTTTTTTTATTGCTCTTTGTCATTCGTTAATCTGTCCTTCATCACCCCCTTCCCCCACACTCTTCCTTCATGTCTTTTATTTTCTCTGTCTATCTCTCTTTCTTCCTCTCTCTCTCTCTCTCTGTCCCTATCCTCTCTCTCTCTCTCTGTCCCTCTCCCCTCTCTCTCTCTCTCTCTCTCTCTCTCTCTCTGTCTCTCTGTCTCTCTCTCTCTTTCTCTCCTCTCTCTCTCTCTCTCTCTCTCTCTCTCTCTCTCTCTCTCTCTCTCACTCACTCTCTCTCTCTCCTTCTCTCTCATTCCCCCCTCCTTGCAGTGTTTTTCTCTCATCCTGTGTGTTTGTCACCCCTCCGCCTCCCTTTGTCTCCTCCCTCTATTTTCACCTTCCTTTTCCTTCCTATTTCCGTCCCTAACTCCCTACTTTTCCATTTCGATTCCTGTTTCATTGTCTTCTTTCTGGTCCCCCTCCCTTTTCGGGTTATTTACTTACCTGGTGGCATTAATTCTATCACTTTACATTTATCATTTAAAGTTTGTTTTTCTAGGTCTCATTTTACCAAATATTCTTCCCCCTTGCATTT
>NC_061828.1:936879-941879 GCF_019202785.1 Penaeus chinensis | reverse complement strand
CCAAGCTACACTTACAAAAATCGTACGAACAGCAAAACAGAAGCCAAAAATGTACCTGAACATGAATCATTATCTCACACTAATGTTCCATAATTCCTTCTGTTGAGGCTTTTGACACATCGGTCCCGTGTAAAGCAGGTCGGGGAGTGACAACAGTGCAGATAGATTAGCCTTTCATGGCAACTGAATCGAAGGAAAATATTAATTACATGGAAGAGAGAGAGAGAGAAAGCGTGTGTGAGTGAGAGAGAAAGAGGGAGAGGGAGAGGAAGATAGAGATAGACATGTAGATAGACAGATAGATAGATAGATAGATAGAGAGAGAGATTTACAAACTTTGCCTTTGCCCCTTCTTCCCGCTTCATTACCTACAATAACTAATCTTCATATTGATGCCGGCTATATACACGTACAGGCCTGTTTATAGAAACCAAAGGCATAGTCTAGTCATTCATGAATATTTCAAAACTGAAGTTGCTTCTCATACTGTATATTCTGTGTACCCGTGCATAGATCAGGTTCAACTAATAGAGAATATCTACCTTGTATTTATACTTTATATTTACATATATCAAAGATGCTTTTACTATTACATGTTCTACGAAATAGTAACTTGATTTCATTTCAGCTTATTTATGAATATCTAAGAGCACATCAAAATTTATTCCAGCATTAAGCAACATATTTCAGAGGACTGTCCAGGTTGCATAAAATAGAAAATAAAATGTTTCTCAATATAAGCTGGATAGTATAATAAGCATTTACAATTTGCACAATATGTTTTCGTTAATGCATGAAGCTTCATGGGACAGTAATTAGCATTTCGTTATTATCATTATGATGATTTTTGTTATTGTTGTTTCAGTTGTTGTCTTGATATCAATATTATTATAATATCGTTTTTTTTGTTCCTTTTACTATTGTTGTTGTTTGCTATTATCATTATTATTATTGTTGTTGTTGTTGTTATTATTATTATTATTATTATTATGTGATTGTTATCTCGGTTTAGGTGGTGAATTCCGGTTTATTTCCTAGAGAGCAAGTTGCACCCAGCAACCTTAGGTCTCTAAGACGTGCCTAACAATCCTTGCAGTCCCCAGCAGAGCTGCTTTCTGCAAAAGCTCTGTGCTACTTTGCAATTCCAGTTTGTTCAGCCAGTCATTCAACTTTTTAGATGTTACTCCTAGGGCTCCGACTACGACCGGGATAACTACAACCTGAGCCATATTCCAGATCTTTTTCACCTCACGCCTCAATTCAATGTAGTTATCAATCTTTTCCTGCTCTTTCAACTCCACCCTTTTGTCCCCAGGCACAGCAATATCTATTATCTGACATTTCCTTTCATCCTTGTACACAACCACTATGTCAGGCCTTCTGTGTTGAATGACATGATCTGTTTGGATGTTAAAATCCCATAAAATTTTTACCCTGTCATTCTCCATAACACTTTCAGGTCTGTGGTTGTACCACTTAACTTCTCCTACTAACTCAAACTTCTGGCATAGTTCTAAATGTACAATTCTGGCAATGCTATCATGTCTTTGCTTATATTCTCTCTGAACAAGTGTTTTGCATTCTGCTATCAGGTGTGCAATAGATTCGTCCCTTTCCCCACACATTCTACACTTTTCAGAAACATCTTGGCCATCAATATTCTTTTTTATCCAGTTGGTTCTGAGGGCTTGCTCCTGCGCTGCAAAAATCAAACCCTCCGTTTCCTTCTTCAAATAGCCTTTCCTTATCCATCCCCATGTGTCCTCACTTCTCATTTCTTCCGTTTCTCTTAAGAATTTGCCATGAAGCTGCTTTTCTTTCCACCGTCTGTGCCTTTCTTCCTTTCTTTGCTTCTTTGTCGCTGAAACCGGTTCCTCATATTCTGGCAAAATCCCCTCACTCTTAACAAGTTTCAAAAGCATTTCTTCTGACTGGTCCACATATAGAGATAGACTATGTTCCTCATTTTCAACACACTCTACAATACTAAGGAGACCTCTTCCACCTTCCTTTCTAGGGATGTACAGCCTGTCTATGTCACTCTGTGGGTGGTACATTCGATTCATTGTCATAATCTTTCGTGTTTTTCGATCCATAATGTTCAGCTCATCTTTGGTCCATTTTAGAATTCCTGCACTGTATCTCACTAAAGACACTGCTCTGGAGTTTACTGCAGTAATTACATTACTTCTGTTCAGTTTCGATGATGTTAACTGTCTAACTCTTCTATAGTATTCCTTTCTGATCTTATCTTTCATCTCTGCATGCATAATATCATCAACTTCTAAAATACCTAAGTACTTGTAGCCTTTATCAGACTCTAACTCTGGTATCACTTCCCCCGACGAAAGCTCCATCCCACCAACACTAGCAAGCTTTCCAGCCTTCATTGTGACATGTGCACACTTATTCAATCCAAACTCCATATAGATGTCCTTAGAAAATACCCTAACTGTGTTAGTAAGTCTTTCAGTCTCCCTCTCATTGCTTCCATACAGCTTAAGATCATCCATAAAAAGTAAATGGTTGATCTTTTTTCCGTTTCCTTTTCCAAGTTGGTAAACCGCAGATACATTTCTGAGTATATGGCTTAGTGGAATAAGCCCAATCACAAACAACAATGGAGACAGTGTATCGCCTTGAAAGATTCCTCTCTTGATGTTCACACTAGCTAGCTCTTCATTGCCTGATGTTAGTATAGTACGCCAGCTTTCCATACTTTTGGACAAAAGATTAACAATGTTTTCAGCAACTCCACACATCTCCATGGATTTCTTAATCCAGGAGTGGGGCAACATATCATAAGCTTTCCGATAATCTATCCACACCATGCTTAACCCAACTTTCCTCCTCCTACAGTTCTTCAAAACTGTCTTGTCTATTAACAACTGGTCCTTCGTCCCTCTACTATTTCTACGACACCCCTTCTGTTCCTCGGGTAGTAAATCATTTTCATTCAGATGATCATATACATCATCTGCAACAATACCAGTAAGTAATTTCCACATAAGTGGTAAGCAGGTTATTGGCCTGTAATTGCTTATTTCGTTTCCCTTGCTCTTGTCTTTTAATAGTAGGACAGTCCGACCAGTTGTCATCCAGTCTGGTACTTCACCTTTAGTTATGCAATCCTGCAGATGAGATGCAATTCTTTCCTGCAATGACACAAACCCCTTAATCCAATAGCCATGGACACCATCTGGTCCAGGAGCCTTCCAGTTCGCAATTTTGCGAATTCTTTTCCTGACTTTTGTTGCTGTAATCTGAATGTCCTGTTGTCTGTTACCTTGCATCTCTTCTGCTACAACCTGGATCCAATCTGCACTTTCATTGTGTCTTACATCCTTCTCCCATATTCCAGACCAAAATTCCCTAGTTTCTTCCTTATCCGGTATTACATTCTCATCACATGACCTTCCATCTAACTCTTGGTAAAACCTTGACTGATTAGATGGAACAGTCTATTCTGTCGGTGCTGCTTTACTCGATTTGTTTAGCGCTTTAAAGTAGCAGCTTTAGCCTTAATTCGTTGCTTAAGTTCTTCAGCTGCTCCTTTGTAACCCTTTTGTTTGACTCGATACAAACGATCCAACCTGATCTTATGACTTTCCTTCCTCAACATTCCTTCCTCCCATCTTTCAATCAAACGAACATCCTTGCGCAGTGCATTAATTTTAGCTTCAATTCTTCTTTTCCAGAATGGCTCCTCCTTTTTCGTGTGTTTTACTTCCTTTACTCCTAATAATTCAGCAATAACTAATGCTCCACACTTGACGAGTTTGTTATCTTCGGTAATGTTTTTTGTTTGAATCGATTCTATCACCTCATCTACCAGCCTAATCTTTTCCTTCAGTCTCAATCTATCGATCCTCCGTAGGTTTTGTGGGTTTGGTAAATCATCGTTCCTCATCAACTCAAGAATTTTCTCCAAAATACTTTGTTTTTCAACTGTATCTATGCCATCACGATTGACATCTTCCAAAAAAACTTACAAAACCCTCAAATTCAGCCTCATCAAGGCTCCTCTCTCCAAACATCTCCACAAACTGCTTCTCACCAATAAACCTCATCTGATCCTGTGCAACACCAGCCCTCACATCATTTTCACCTACTTCACCAGCATCACCAATTCTACCTTCTTGAACATTTCTCCTAATCTCCTCTAATTGTAGTTCTGTTAACCAACCCTTTCCCTGAATCATCCGCACCTGATCACAGAGCCTTTGCTCTGTTACTTCAGCCATACCATTTTCATTCCAAATAGCATACAACCTCTGTCTATAACCTCTAACTTCTGGCTGACTTTCATAGTAGCACGTCATTACACAGATGTTATCTTGTGTTGACCACTTTTTTCGGACAGTAGCTTTATGACGACCGAGCCCGCGCGCCCTGTCCGCGGGACACCTGCCGGACGTAAGACCTTCACCTAAGTTGGTTCCAGCCTCATTTACGTCGTTGTTTGATACATTTGTATTAGACATTTTCACTCATAGAGGTTTAGTGAGTTTTAGGTTACACTACCACCGGTATTTTTATCGAGAAACCATCTCTAGGAGGGTTACCAACCACGGTTAAAGAGTCCCCCCTACCCATGAGACAGACTTGCCCCCGCCGGACGCCAACCCGGTATTTCATGGTCTCGGGGTAATTATTATTATTATTATTATTATTATTATTATTATTATTATTATTATGATTATTATTATTATTATTATTATTATTATTATGATTATTATTATGATTATTATTATTATTATTATTATTATTATTATTAATTCCTTTTATCATTATTATTATCATTGCTATTATTATCATTATTATTGCTATTATCATTATCATCATTAATATTACTATTATTATCATTATCATTGTTATTATTGTTGTTATCATTATCATTATTATTATTGTTGTTATCATTATCATGGTTATGAATATTTTGTTACTATTATTATTAATTTTATAGTTTGAATTGTTACCATTATTATTATCATTAATAT
>NC_061828.1:909379-911879 GCF_019202785.1 Penaeus chinensis | reverse complement strand
ATTCAATGCACTTACTACAATACTGTCCTTATAATTTCAGTATCAGTATCATTATTATTGTAATTATTATCATTACTTTTGTTCAAAATAGCATTAAATTTGTTATTGTTATTTTTATTACTAATATTTGAACATTGCTCTTATTATTATCATTATTATCATTATTATCATTATTATCATTATTTACTATCATCATTATTTTCATTAATATCATCATTATCATTATTGTTATTGCCATTACTCATACTGAAATTATTATCATTATTATTATTACTACTCCCATTATTATTATTTTTATTATCATTATTATTATTATTGTTATTATTATTATTATTATTATTATTATTATTATTATTATTATTATTATTATTATTATTATTATTATTATTATTATTATCATCATTATTATAATTATTATCATAATTATTATCATTATCGTTACCCCTATCACCATCATTATGATAATGATAATGATAATAATAATTATGATAATAATAATAATAATAATAATAATGATAATAACAACAATAATGATAATAGTAATAATGGTAATAATTATATTAATAATAATAATAATAATAATAATAATAATGATACTAATAATGATACTAATAATAATAATTATTATTATTACTATAATCACTACCTTTATCATTATTACGATTATTACTATAATATCTTATCATTATCATTTATTATTATTATCAGTATTTTTTCTTATTATCCTCATTATATTCATTATTGCTATTGTCATTATTATTATTAGTATTAGTATTATCAATATTATAAATATTATTGTTGTTATTATTATCATTATCATCATTACTATTATTATTATTATCATTATTATTACTATTATTGTTATTATTGTTATTATTATTATTATTATCATCATTATCGTTATCATTATACCGATTATTACTATCATCTCTATTGTTATTGTTATTATCATTATTATTATTATTATTATTATTATTATTATTATTATTATTATTATAGTCATCATCATCATAAGCATTATATATATCATCAATATTATTATTTTTTTTATTACTATTATTATTGGTGCTGTTATTATTATTATTATTTATTATTATTATTGTTGTTATTATTATTTTATTATTACTATTTTTACTATTATTATTATCATTTTTATTATTATTCATTTATACTATTATTATTATCATTACTGTTATTATTATTATTATTATTACTATTATCATTTTTATTATTATTAATATTATTATTATAATCATTATTATTGTTATTATTGTTATTGATTTTATTATTATTATAATAATTATTATGTTTATCATTATTATTATTATTATTATTATTATTATTATAATTATTATTATTTTTATTATGTTATTATTATTATCATTATTATTATTATTTTCTATATTGTTGTTGTTGTTGCTGTTATTATAATTTTTATTATTATCATTGTTATTATTATTGTTATTATCATTATCATAATTATCATTATCAATATAAATTTTATTATCAGCAGTATCAGGATTGCCATTGTTGTTATTTTCATTATCATTATTATTATCCTCAATTTTATTGTTACAATGATGAAAAATGTATTTGGTATCATAATGGTTATTTGTGTTAATATTTTAATTAAAAATAACATTAATATTTATCATGATTTTTTTTGTTATCATTATTGTCCTATCGACACACCGATGTCGTTATTATTATTATTATAAATATCCTTTTAGTCATTACCCTTATTGTTATCATTACCACTATCAGAAATAAATATTTACTCTCCAGATCATTATCATTATCATAATCTTATTAATGTTACCTTTACCATTATTAGTTTACATATATCGGTAATTACTATTTGAACATGTTAAATTATTGATATTAAAATCATCGTTGGTATAAAAAAATTGGCATGTATAACCACTGTTTTTATTAATATTGTTTATGATCTTCGTCTCTCTCTCTCCTTTTTTCTTTCGCCCATCCTAGACTTTAGCCAATTTTCCCTGCAACTCTCTCTCTCTTCCTCATCCACTTTTTCCCTCCATGTTCCCTTCTCCCCCTTTATCAGCTTGAGCCTCCATCTGTTCTCCACTCTTCACCTCCTCCTTTCACATTGATTTCTCTCTCTCTCTATACCCTTCCTTCTATCTCCCTCTCGTTCTCTCTCCCTCTCTCCCTCCTTTTCTTCATTTCCCTGACCACTTTTCTCCCCCTCTATCTCGCTCTCCCTCCCCTTCTTCATCTCCCTCACTTCTTCCCTCTCTCTCTCCTTCTCCTTCCTTCCCCCCTCTTTCGTCTCCCTTACTTTCCCCACTTTCCCGTTTCTTTCTCCCTCTCTTTCCTTCCCTTTTCTCTATCTCTCCCTCCAACTCATTCCACTTCCTCATCTTCCTCAGTCCTTCCCTCTCCCTCTCCCTCCCTTCCTATACCCTTCTCTCTCTCTCTCTCTCTCACTCTCTCTCTCTCTCTCTACCAATCAATCTATCTATCTATCTAT
>NC_061828.1:894379-899379 GCF_019202785.1 Penaeus chinensis | reverse complement strand
TCGGGGGGGGGGGGGGGGGCGGTATTTATTCACAGATGGTCTTTCCAGATAGGTTGGCGGTTATTTTGGATTTTGCCGTCGAGTAAGTACTATATATGTAGTACCTAGACTTGCTATAACGACCGTTTCTATGTGTTACTATGTGCGGTTGAAAAAAATGATGATTTTTTTTTGTTTATATTTGTTGTTATTGTTTGTCAACAAATTGCCTTCACAATTGGAAAAACGTATCTACGGCTTTCATCTATTTTGCGTGAATATTCGTATAAAAAAAACATGTCTGGTCTAAAACACATATTCTAAAACAAAAATGCCATATATTGCGTGTCGTATTTACTCATCATAGAGTGGAAATGAACTGGACATGACGAAACATTACGACGCTTGGGAACCTCGCTCACGCGGCGTCATGGAAGTTATGAAAAAGTCGATGGCTTTAGGTTTACGTCATGTTTCTCTCTCTTTCTCTCTCTCTCTCTCTCTCTCTCTCTCTCTCTCTCTCTCTCTCTCCCTCCCTCTCTCTCTCTCTCTCCCTCTCTCCCCCCCCCCCCAACTCTCTCTCTCTCCCTCTCTCTCTCTCTCTCCCTCTCTCCCCCCAACTCTCTCTCTCTCTCTCTCTCTCTCTCTCTCTCTCTCTCTCTCTCTCTCTCTCTCTCTTTCTCTCTCTCTCTCTCTCTCTCTCTCTCCTCTCCTCTCTCTCTCTCTCTCCCTCCCTCTCTCTCTCTCTCTCCCTCTCTCCCCCCCCCCCCAACTCTCTCTCTCTCCCCTCTCTCTCTCTCTCTCCCTCTCTCCCCCCAACTCTCTCTCTCTCTCTCTCTCTCTCTCTCTCTCTCTCTCTCTCTCTCTCTCTCTCTCTCTCTCTCTCTCTCTCTCTCCCTCCCTCCCTCCCTTCTTCTCCCTCTCCCTCTTTCTCTCTCTTAAGACTTATCTGCTAAGCAACTTGAGTCTTAGGGACTTCTATAACCTTTCTTCTCTCCTGTAGTTGTTTCATCGTATCTTCTACTTTTACGGGTCATATATGACCCTGCGGGTCATATATAAGGACAAAATAAATTCACATTTAAGGGTTACAAGTAGTTACGGAGAAAAGGTAAATCTCCATCTTTATTCTTCTCTGTAACAGTTGTAATTCCAAAAACGTTGTCAATTCTCCTTTTTAATATAATTAAGGAGAGTCTGAACATCTAAGTAGAGTTGTGGTGTTTGCTTCTTGTTAGCCAGTTCATAAATGCCATCATAATATGAAGATTAATTAGTAAAGTGAGTAGCCTAATTCAACAAATAAGAACAACCACCAGGTTATAAACAAACAGTTAATTAACTTGTAATTATAGTTATAGCCGAAAATGTAATAAGAAATGGCATTTATGAGAGAGATTTCTGTCGGTGTGTTAAACTCATTCCACGTAGGTCAGTTAATACGATCTTTATTCAAGAAAATGAGCAAGCTATTTCTTCTGGTAAGATGAATAGCCCTCGCAACCAACGAGCTCAAACATTATAGGGGTAAATTTATAACCCGTAGTGCCCACAAGCTATACAGGTGAATATATACGGGAAAAAAATGAAGAGAAAAGAAAAAAACTAAGATAACGGCTGCCCTGCCAGCTGACGCGATTCCCTGTTCGTTCTCATTCCTACTTGGAATTATTACGCGCCTGACAAACCATATTAAATCGCTTGGTTTAGAAAAAGAAAACAAGAATGATATAGAAATAAAGTGTTTCGTAGATTAATGAATATCGAGTCCAAGTGACAACATGGAAATTAATATCGGATTTGTTTTCGGTCTATAATTATATGCCAAGAAACACTACACTTCGCAAAAAAACGAAGTATGACAATGGCATCTAAATAATTTTGTCATATGCATGCACTATTACGATTTGTGTGAGAGTCGATGCTATTTATCGCTCGAAAACCATTTATCATGAAACAGAAAGCTGGATGAGGCAAGGTGACTGCAGGCTGAAGGATATCAGGGAGAGAGCCGCAGGTTATCTCAAGGACCGGGTTTCACAAGACATTTCATCGTCAAGTCGGCTCGCTCGCAGTCCTTTCATTGTGGGAATACAGGCCAGCGATCGTCACTGCTTCACTTGGATTTTCTGTTTATTTATTCTTTTGTTTCTTTACTATAATTTATTTGTATATACATTTATATATATATATATATATATATATATATATAATTCTTTTTTTTTCTTTCTTTTCTTAAGCTCAGATTGCAAAGTGACGCTGGGTCCTTCATGAGACACAACTAATCTCGGCATATGATGTAAGCGATTAACCCACGTGGTATATCAATTTTTAAGGATTTCCAAAGCTGCTTCGTGGAGTTCGGTGGGTTAGTAAAATATATATTGTAACAAGCTTCCTTAATAAGCCCCTATGGCTACACAGAGTCAGGCAAATATTCCCCAAACATGTCCATTTCCCAGTCAAAATACGAGTCCTCACAAAACCATTTACTGACCATACTATGTCGATAAAAAATGTGACTATTTTGCATATAACAAAAACAAAACAAAGCAAAACACCTCAGCAACTGCATTTCACCCTCAGAGAGATTGCACTTATACGAGTTAATACTGAAATCCTGTAGTAAATCTTTTTTACCGATTTTAGACGAATTACTCTGCGAAAAGGTACTAAATACGGGAAGTAAAACGTCTGAAGAACAAAAGGTCTGTAGCAAGTGAAGCCGTTAACCTCAGGGTCTCTTCTTGATTGGAACATTTCATGGCGAATCGGGATCCCATAAAATGCAAGATAATTGATTTATCTTTTTAATGATTTTTCTTTTACTTCTTTTTACAAGTTTCTATTGGCGTGATTTGTCTTGTATTGTTATTGTTGATGTTTACTGTTTGGTCTGAACCGTGAGTTGAAAGAGGTTGTAAGCTATAAAGGTTTCAAAATAGATTTAGGCTCAGAATACCTTTATGCACGCAAACAGACACTACCACGCACATAAACGCATGTACATAGAGAAGAAAGAAGAGAAGCGAAGTGAAGAGAAAAAGAAGAGAAGAATAAAAGAGAGAGAGGGGGGGGGTCGAAATGTGAAATTTTCTTTAGTAGTAAAGATAATTAACAAAACTTTCGTAATTTTAGGTAATTTTACAAGAGATTGTTACCATTTGATCTGTTGAAATATGAATGGTGAAAATGGATGAATCCTGGCCTAGAATGGCCGCACACGCGCACGCTCACACACACACACTCTCTCTTTCTCTGTCTGTCTTTCTGTCTCTCTCTCTCTCTCTCTCTCTCTCTCTCTCTCTCTCTTCATTTACTGACTCACTCATACACCAGGTGGCAGACCTCGAAGACTGTTCATTAATCCTTTTTCACTCTGCTGTATGTTTTCTAAAGTGTTAAAATCGTCATTGTTTCTCCCAAAATTTGTGATGATCGACACGTTATATACAGGAGCGATCGAGTCTCGAAACATTTCAAACATTCATGGCCATGTTTGTTTCATGGGATACATCCTGTGATCGATTCTTGTATACGATGATGTTATTGCTATCGTTTCTGAAGCGCAGGTTTGTTAAGGGAATTTCATTATTAATTGTCTTACTGTCATATTAAATTTCATGGAACAAGAATAAGTCTAAAGCCGGAACTCGGATAAACTGTTTTTCTTTCAAGTTACACTTCCTTTTAAAAATTTAAAAGATATATTTTTCATTAGAAGTGCCGAAAACACTAGTACTACAACTCCCTATTGATTTTACCTTTGTCTTGTACCATGGGAGTAAACTAAAACCACTAATTTGAAAAAGTGATATATGTTATGACAGCCACGGTAGAAGCAAAGAATTAGTACGGCTCTATATACTAAAATTTGAGGGATATGTAACTAGATTCGTAAATATCTTGGAATAGTGGAGGGATATTCTTTAAAACTAAGCCTTACATATTTTCACTAAAGAGGTCAGTTTGTAACTCAGACAGTGAGCTGCCATGTGAGTAAAGGTACTTTGCCATGACACAAGTGAAAACTTTCAAAGGAAGTAGAGCAAAGGAAGTAAGGAGTGTGGGCTTACTATAAACGTAGCCAACCCTAGAATATTTAGATACGTCTGTTAGGGATCTGGTCGATATAATCTCAAACCCATATTTGGTTAGGATTATTAAGATTAAACACGTGTCCAAGTAGGTTGATACGAAATTATCATGTGAGCCGCATATAATCTAATTCAGTATCTAATCCGGTTCTCGCAAAATATATATTTATTTTTAGCCTCCAATCATACAAATTATAGGGGAAGAAGTTCCAGTGATCCCCAAACTTTAGTTAATCAAACTATGAAAATATCTCAATTCCTCAGAGAACATCCACGCTTTTATTCACATCAGCCATACTACAGCAATCAGCACAATCAGGTAGCCTAAGCCCTCGCTCTCACATGACACGAAAGAGATCAGGAATTCCATGGCTGAGGAAGCTGAACGAGGCTGAAGAGTAGGTTCCACACAGTGAAAGTTTACTTTCACCAGACATTCCAAGTCCAGCGTGTCGGAAAAATAAGTTACTGCGACTGAGAATTAGCGTGAGAAGGTCTCAGGCTGAGTGTAAACCGGACCGGAAACGGGCGGATAGATGCATAAAGACAATTTTTGTTGTTTTGAATGATGCGTAGGAGATTACAAGCTTCGAATCGGAACGCAACAAGCAAAATAAGAGAAGGATTCTAATGCTAGGTTATGTGAAATAAGAGGATGCGTACGTCTTTTTTCTCTTATACTCTTATCAATTTTATATTTTTTATTACTTTTATTATTTTTGTTTGGATATTTGTTTTCCATTATTTTTTATCTTTACCATTTTATTCCTTTTATTTTCTCTTTTTCTTTTTAATGTTGACTTTGAAGACTTGTCTGAAGTAAACTGTAATCTACATTCACTCTGAAAAATGCAGTAGTGTGTTGATGATAGTAGTCCTTTTTATGGGTAACTAAAAAATATTTTATTGGTGCGAGAAATGTGG
>NC_061828.1:887025-894279 GCF_019202785.1 Penaeus chinensis | reverse complement strand
ATCAACGTGTACGTATTTAGTCCATCATGTATATATCTATGAACAAAATCTACACGTTCAATATACCCGCGCTCAGGGACCTACAGAAAAAAGACGGAACAAATAATACCAGTCCACACGTAAACCCGAAACACAAACACACACGAAAAGCAAACACAAACACACGTGCACACACAAACACAATAACAAACCACGCATTAACATACACATTCAGACATAATCACAAACCTCACATAAACACAAACAAGCGCACACATAAACACAATTACAAACCACGCATAAACACACACTCACACAAACACTCACACACAAGAAAAAAACTGCACGCAATTACTCACCATTTCCCCGCCACTTCATTTTCATCTCACTTTCGCCTCTTCAACAGTGCGTCTTCCCGCTCGCTAAATAGGCAGCCACTCCGGCACACGCAGGAAAACAGGCCTCTCTTCTGGGCTTAATGAGGCTCACGTTCTGCTTCTCCCTCGTGTCACTCTCGCTCTCTCGGTATGGGGGGCTCTGTCTGTCGCTCTCTCTCTCTCTCTCTGTCTCTCTCGCTCTCATTCTCTCTCTCACTCTCTCTCCCTCTCTCTCTCTCTCTCACTCTTTCTCTGTCTCTCTCTCTCTCATTCTCTCTCTCCCCCTCTCTCTCTCTCTTTATCTATCTCTCCCGCATTCTCTCTCTCTCTATCTCTCTCTCTCTCCCTCTCTCTCTCTCTCTCTCTCTCTCTCTCTCTCTCTCTCTCTCTCTCTCTCTCTCTCTCCCTCCCTCCCTCCCTCTCTCTCTCTCTCTCTCTCTCTCTCTCTCTCTCTCTCTCTCTCCCCCCCCCCCCCCTCTCTCTCTCTCCCTCTCTCTCTCTCTCTCTCTCTCTCTATCTCCCTCTCTCTCTCTCTGTCTCTCTCTCTCTCTCTCTCTTTCTCTCTCTCTCTCTCTCCCTCTCTCTCTCTCTCTCTCTCTCTCTCTCTCTCTCTCTCTCTCTCTCTCTCTCTCTCTCTCTCTCTCTATCTATCTATCTATCTATCTATCTATCTCCCCCCCTCTCTCTCTCTCTCTCTCTCTCTCTCTCTCTCTCTCTCTCTCTCTCTCTCTCTCTCTCTCTCTCTCTCTCTCTCCTTATAATTGTATATCTATCTGTCTTCTGTTTTTATTTTTCGCTTCCTGTCCTTATTTTTCATTTTCTGGTGTTTTATCTCTCATTCTTTAAATTTTCCCCTCCCTTTACCATTCCTCCAGTGAATTTCCATGATATTCTTTACCTCCATATTTTCTACCTATATTTTCATTTCTCATCCCGTTGTTCCATATTAACCCTTTACATTTTCTACTATGTACCAACACCCTTATCTCTTATAATATCATATCTACCTAAACAACCGGCCCAATAACACGTAGGTGCTCCTTAACCAAAGCTTCATAACTCTACGACCTTTTTACGACCACCGTGCCATAGTCATTAAGAAACCCATTTATTCCCCGAGAACTTATGCAATTTAATCAATCACTCGTTATAACTGCATGCTAATATTAAATAACTTTCTACCTGTGATAACCATTGTCATTATGCAAAGAGACAAATCAACTTACGAGGTTAATTTCTTTAACATGTCCAGAATGTGGAACTACAGACATGATTAATTATTGGGGTCTGCTGAATGCTAAGTGTGTGTGTGTGCGTGCGTGTGTGTATGTGTGTGTGTGTGCGTGTGTGCGTGTGTGTTTGTGTTTTCCTTCCTTGTTGACTTATTCATTTAGTATTCTTGGAAACTTTGTCTTGTCTTAAAATTTTACCTTCTCTCCCTCTCTCTCTCTCTCTCTCTCTCTCTCTCTCTCTCTCTCTCTCTCTTTCTCTCCATCTGTCTCTCTCTCTATATACACGCATTTCTCTCTCTGTACATCACTTTACCGTCTATAAATCTTCACAAAGCAACATAGCGTTTGCAAACCTCCTTAGAAATTCTGTTTTACGCTCCATTACGTTTTTCTCTGATTCGAATCTCATTTATTATCCATTTTTCTATCTTTCACATTCTTTTGACTCGTTTCTTAAAATATTTTATCTCTATCTCTCTTCCCCGCCCTCCCTCCCTTCCCCCCCCTCCATTGCCTCCCTCTTCCCTCTCTCCCTTCCTGTCTCCCTCCCTCCCTACTTCCCTTCCTCCCACCCCCCCCTCTCTTCCTCCCATCTACCCTCTCTCCTTCGCCCTCCCCCTCCCCACCCACTCTCTCCCTTCCTCCCTCCTCTCCAACCTCCTTCCCATCCCTCTTCCCCTCCCCCTCCTATCCCCTTCCCACTCCTCCTTCCTACCTGCTTTCACCCCCTCCCCCCTCCCCCTCCCCACTCCCCTTCCAACTCCCCCCTTCTTAGCTGCTTTCACCGAGCGCCTTCAGAGAGCGCGGAGAAGACTGATCTTAAGCTTTTTTCAGAGCTTCTCCGACCAGAGGGAATCGCTGAACTCTCGCGGAGGTGGAATTACTAATAGGAACTGGAGTGGGTGTTCCTTATTACCGGTGTGCAAATGAGCAAACACTCATCTCGTATACGCACATGCTTTTAGGCCCAGGCAGGCACGTACGTAAGCTTACAAACATACATGGACACACACACACACACACATGCACTCGGGTAAATACGTACACATATTCAAGCGAGGGTGTATACACATGAACGTGCGTACACACACAGACACATACACCCCTTCGACACACACACACACATACACACACATTCACACACACACACATACACACATACACACACATTCACCTACAGAAACTTTGTCTTGTCTTAAAATTTTACCTTCTCTCCCTCTCTCTCTCTCTCTCTCTCTCTCTCTCTCTCTCTCTCTCTTTCTCTCCATCTGTCTCTCTCTCTATATACACGCATTTCTCTCTCTGTACATCACTTTACCGTCTATAAATCTTCACAAAGCAACATAGCGTTTGCAAACCTCCTTAGAAATTCTGTTTTACGCTCCATTACGTTTTTCTCTGATTCGAATCTCATTTATTATCCATTTTTCTATCTTTCACATTCTTTTGACTCGTTTCTTAAAATATTTTATCTCTATCTCTCTTCCCCGCCCTCCCTCCCTTCCCCCCCTCCATTGCCTCCCTCTTCCCTCTCTCCCTTCCTGTCTCCCTCCCTCCCTACTTCCCTTCCTCCCACCCCCCCTCTCTTCCTCCCATCTACCCTCTCTCCTTCGCCCTCCCCCTCCCCACCCACTCTCTCCCTTCCTCCCTCCTCTCCAACCTCCTTCCCATCCCTCTTCCCCTCCCCCTCCTATCCCCTTCCCACTCCTCCTTCCTACCTGCTTTCACCCCCTCCCCCTCCCCCTCCCCACTCCCCTTCCAACTCCCCCCTTCTTAGCTGCTTTCACCGAGCGCCTTCAGAGAGCGCGGAGAAGACTGATCTTAAGCTTTTTTCAGAGCTTCTCCGACCAGAGGGAATCGCTGAACTCTCGCGGAGGTGGAATTACTAATAGGAACTGGAGTGGGTGTTCCTTATTACCGGTGTGCAAATGAGCAAACACTCATCTCGTATACGCACATGCTTTTAGGCCCAGGCAGGCACGTACGTAAGCTTACAAACATACATGGACACACACACACACACACATGCACTCGGGTAAATACGTACACATATTCAAGCGAGGGTGTATACACATGAACGTGCGTACACACACAGACACATACACCCCTTCGACACACACACACACATACACACACATTCACACACACACACATACACACATACACACACATTCACCTACAGAAACACACATAACACATTCCACACGAATGAAAATACAATCACACACCAAAACATGGCTGTAATATCACACGCGCACATACATAAACCTCCCATAGCTATAAACAATAGTCAGATACGGATTTCTAATTTAAATCGGGAATCCCCTGGTCAAAAAAAAGTAAAAAGTGCCGCCCCAATGCCCATATCCATGTTACTGAAATATATATATACGAATCTATGTAAGTAATGTCCTAATGGAAAATGTATTCATTGGAAATTGAAATGATGATTTCATTTGTAAAAAAAGATGGAAACATAATTTTGAAAAATGTAAATAGTAGAAATCGTGTAAAAATATTATAAGGATGCTATTCGTAAAAGGGTGGCGTGGTATTTAATTTATAAGTATTAGCCGAAATTACAAACAATATGTGAACGTGATGTGAAATAACGAAATATAAATATCATGGCATCATATATTTCATGATGTAGTATGATTACATACAATACATGATATGAGAGCGTAATAGTCATATAGATTCACAATATACCTTAAACTATGTAAACCATAACACTCATTGTTATTCTAAACAATTACATCGTAATTTCAAAATTCAAAACGTTCCTTATACAACTCAAGATAAACATCAACCTCTTTGGAAAAATATTTTTTTACATAAATTTTGCGGCCGCTTTTTATTAATGAGTCGTGTGGCTGGTGTGAGTCAAGTCCCTGCCTCTCCCGCTGGCCTTGATGGATAATAGGAGAAAGAAGGGATTTGCTATCTTTATTGTTATTAATAGTATTATTACTATCATTATCATTAGTAGTATCAGTATTAGTATTTGTATTAGTATTAGTATTAGTAGTATTATCATTATTATTATCATTATTATTGTTGCCGTTATTACTATTATTATCATTATCATTATCATCATTATTACTATAACTATTATTATCATTATTGGTATTATTATTATTGTTGTTGTTGTTGTTGTTGTTGTAGTTGTTCTTCTTATTATCAATATTATTATTATCATCATTTTATTGTTTATTCTCTATGGGGTGTATGCATAAAGTTATTTTTGCTTGAACGTTATTATTGATAATACTTGATTTATTTATCTGTTTTATTATTCCTATTATTTTCTTTTCTACTTTCCACGTCCACGCAAATGCAACTACCCCCCCCCCCCTCTCTCCCTCTTTAATCACCCATAACACTACGTCATAACCATATTAACCTTGGTGTCGTCAGCCACTTAGACTCACCATCATTATCACCACACATTATTACATCGTCACCATCGCCACCTCTCCCGCCGTAGCCCACCATCCACCTCCATACAATATTGCTTCATCTCTCCCTCCCCGTTACCACCACACAGCATGCCAAACGCCGCCCACCTTTCTTTACTGCGTCTTCCCCCAGTGTACCCCCTCCCCCTACACTACTATTTGATCCCCCATGCCATGTCCCTCCCCCTGTGCAGACACCACTCACCCCTCCGCCTACACTGCCAACTCAGCCACCACCACCACTACGGCTGTTATCAGTAACACTACCGCCAAAATAAAACATTCTCAATTGCCAACGCTACTGTCAGCACTACTCCTGTTACCAGCATGACCACCACAACCACTGACAACACTGCCATCCCTATCTAAGTCAGGGTGACTTATTACCACCAACACTACCACCACAGCCAACACACTCACCATTGCCAACACAAGTGCCACCACTCCCACCACCGCCCGCTAGCCCCCCCCCCCCCTCCCCCGCAGCGGACAAAGGCTGGCAAGCACACCTCACAGATTCCATTATGATCCCGGAGCGTCGTGGAACCACCTGGAGATTTACCGGAAATTATCACACGATGAGACTCCTCCCCCTCCCTTCTCTCCACCCCCCAACTCCCCCATCCCTCTTATCCACCCCCACTGCCCTCTCTCCTCTCTCTCTCTCCCACCTCTCCTTTCCCTCTCTTTCCTATCCCCACATTCCCTTTCTCTCTCTCTCTCTCTCTCTCTCTCTCTCTCTCTCTCTCTCTCTCTCTCTCTCTCTCCCACCCCCACCTACCTCTTACCTCTCTCCCACCCCCAATCCCTCTCTCCCCCACCTCCACCGCACATGCTCCACCTCCTCCCTCCCACCTCCCCAAAACCCCTCCCCAACCCCCCTCCCTCTCCCACCTTCGCCCCAGGGATGGCCAAGTCCCACATAGAACCTGGAGCTTCCTATCCCATAGCGCCACATAGCGTGTTCCTGTTTTGATTTTTAGATCACATGGTGGGATATTTTCGTTTGTATTTGATTATATGACAGTATTACTATCATAGCTTTAGATATGTTAATGATATTATTTGCTCTTAATGATGAGGATAAATGATTGATGTCACTCTTATTCATGTAGAATTATTGTTATCATCATTCTTATTACTATAAATATCATCATCACTAATATTACTTGCATTATTATTATCCTTATCATTTATAGTATCTTCATTATTATCATTATTATTATCATTGTTATTGTTACTATTATTATTATTGTTATTACTATAAAATCCTTATTATCATTATCATTATTGTTATTACTATAATATTATTATTATCATTATTATTACTGTTATTAATATCATTATTATTATTACTATAATGATAATAATAATAATAATAATAATAATTATTATTATTCTTATTATTGTTATCATTATTATTATTACTATTGTTATTATTATTATTATTATCATTATTATTATTATTGTTATTATTATTATTATTATTATTATTATTATTATTATTATATTTATTATTATCATCATCATCATCATCATCATCATCATCATCATCATCATCATCATCATCATCATCATCATTATTGGTGGTATTCTCATTATTTTTACATTATCATAATTGTTATTATTATTATTATTAATATTGTCATTATCATTAATGTCCTTATCACTGTTATTATCATTATTATCATTGCTAGTATTAGCATTATTATTATCAATATCATTATTGTTATCACTATCATTATCATTGTTTTTACTAACATCATCAGTTTTTTTTATTATTACAATTATTGTTACTTTTCATATAATATTATCATTATTATGATTATGATTATCCTTAATAGTATTATTATCATTACGATCATAATTATCATTGGTATCATCGTTACCAGTCTAATTATTGTTGTTGTTATGAATTTCATTGTTGTAATTATTATTGTTTTCGTTATCATTTTTGTTATCAATACCATCATTATTATCATTGTTATTATCATTTTCCTTATTATCGTTTATATCATTGTTTTTACTATCTTTATAATTAATATTATTCTCTCTCTTCTCCACCTTTTTCTTCTTCTCCCTCTCTCCCATTTTCGTCTTCTCTCTTTTCACCTTATTCTTCCTTTTTCTTATTCCCGTCCTCTTCTTTTTTCTCTCTCACTCTATTCCATCTTCTACTTCTTCTTCCAACCTTCTGTCTCCCCT
>NC_061828.1:879525-882025 GCF_019202785.1 Penaeus chinensis | reverse complement strand
TGTAATGATGATAATAATAATAATAATAATAATAATAATAATAATAATAATAATAATAATAATAATTATAATATAATAATAATGATGATGATAAAAATAATAGCAGTAAAAATAATTATGATAATAATAGTGTTAATAATAATGAGAGAATAAATATGATGGTAATGATGAGCAGGATCATGAGAGCAACAAACCTTGCAACCTAGCAACCGTCTCATCCCCCGCCACCAATGAAGCAGCAACAACGCCATTTTATTCCGAAATTCATTGAAAGCCGTTGTCTACTCTCATGTCTCTGCGCTGGTTTCCCTCGCCCTCTTAGAAGCAGCTTCCATCTTATTGAGGAAAAAAAGAAGGAGAAATATGTGAGAATCCAATTTTGTGTGACTGATCCCGAGGGGGAGGCCTTTGAGAAGCTGTTCCTTCGAATGATTTCTTTGGAGGAGGAGGTGGGGAAAGGGGGGGGGGGGGCAGGGCCTCAGCGGTGGACTAAAGAGAATATTGGCGGCGAAAGTGGTTGGAGGAATAAGAGAAACTGAAGTAGGTGATGCAAACATATGCTGTAGGAGAAGTAACAGTTGTATCTGAATGATATATACATATATATATATATATATATATATGTATATATGTATGTATATATACATATATACACGCACGCGCACACACACGCACATACACACACACAGACACACACACACACACACACACACACACACACACACACACACATATATATATATATATATATATATATATATATATATACACACACATATACGCACACACACACACACACACACACACACACACGCATACGTATATATATATACGTATATATATATATATATATATATATATATATATATATATATATATATACATATATGTATATATATATATATATATATATATATGTATATATATATTTCTGTATGTATACATACACAAGCTGCAGTAATAAAGCAGCCAAGTCAACAGCATCAGGAGAGGTAAAAAGCTAGAGCAGTAATA
This sequence comes from Penaeus chinensis, assembly GCF_019202785.1. Classification (NCBI taxonomy): domain Eukaryota; kingdom Metazoa; phylum Arthropoda; class Malacostraca; order Decapoda; family Penaeidae; genus Penaeus; species Penaeus chinensis. The sequence continues at coordinate 881,011 of NC_061828.1, read as the reverse complement.
ACAGTCATTGTCAATCATCGTTACAGCCGAAGTAAAACAGCAATACAATAGTAGTTATTGGGTTACATATGGCAGCGGTTGTGTCTGTGATGTTAAAGAGACCCCCGGCGCTTTGTGGTGCTGATATCTGCATTGGTAGAGGCTGAAATAACAGAGGAGTCTTCGTTTTGCACAGTGTTGCAGTTGCCGTAATAGGGGTAGTGATACTGGACATGATAGGTGTCGATGAGTGTTATAACGAGGATGGAGACGCAGCGCTGGTAACGTGGCTTTACATTGTTTATGTGTGTGCGTTGGGGCGGGGGGGGGGGGGGGATTAAAAGTTAAAATGGCTTTAGAAACATGTAATGCCAAATCTTAATGTAATATGAATTTTTAGTACCCGTAAAGAAGTTAAGGTTTGTAAAAGCTGAGAGATTTTATAAGGTAGTACATGAAGCATGTATGCTAATATTTTGTATAGTACTAACAAGAGCTATATTACGAGGGATATCAGTAGTAGTAACGAAAATTTACTTAGATTATGTAAGAAATGAATATGATTGCAAGTGGTGTGAAATATCTGTTTATAATATACTTACTGTGCAATGTACCTTCAGAAGCATAAGGCAGTAGACAGCGTGGGATAAGCAAAGTGTTGTAAAACTTATAGTGCCAGTTGTACTCTAGGAAATAACAGATACAGTAACGCGTTAAGATGTAGATTTGCATACAATGATTATACCTGTGTCATATTAAACTTTATTTCTCTGTGGTAAAACAGTAGAATAGAATAGGAACAATAAAAGGAGTATAATAGCATATTTCTGCAATGCATTTTAAAGTAAATATACGCTTGCAAGCGCTGTGATACCACATCCACGTCGCGCGCGGTTCGTTAACAAGGCATAGTAGAACGAGCTTGTTAGTGGCCTTACGAATAAGATATCTGAATGGCGAGCAAGAAACGACCACAATTATTTTGTATTGACTTTATTCACTTTTATTTGCATCCATTTATTTTTCGCTGCGTGCATGGTTATTCGTTACGTCATTAGTTGCACTTTCTGATAAATTATCCTCAAGAGTAATGGGAAGTTGCAACCGCAGAAGGAAAGTTTAGAAACAAGGAAATTATTGAAAAAGGTTTCTTCATTTTATAACAAGTAAGTTGGTTCACCAGGTCTAGCTAAACACCGGACCTTGTTTGCTATTTAAGTGCTGGTTTTCCTGGTTTATCGATGATCGAACCTCTGTAAAAGGCAGGGAGATTAGCATGGTACGAAGGCTTTCTTTCAGGCTCTCCCTCGTTGTCTTGCAAATTCAGGTTTTATTTCCCGAAGCAGTTATTTTTTTTTTCTTACGACGTCAACATTTACAGCATGTAGAAAGTACAGTTATCATATAAAATAAAAGTTTTGATGCAGTAAGTCCAATATTTATTAATCCTCATACAAAATCTACAATCAGGTAATTAATGATGTAATGCAAATAATTCCAGGTAGAG
>NC_061828.1:862025-864525 GCF_019202785.1 Penaeus chinensis | reverse complement strand
ATATATAAGTAGACAGGAGGAAATAATGAAGATGTTAACGAACACAACTAAGTAATAAAATAAGATAAAATAATTAATTAATTACTAAAGAAAAAACAACACTATTTCTCAAAGCTGACCTCAGTTATTTTTTCTTATATTTACTGAACGGAAGTTTGTACACACGTCGGGGGTAGAACATGGGCTGTATTGTATTTTTGTCAGAGACAGATTTTTAGGAGAATATCTTACTCAGTTTATTTGTAGCAAAGTCAAGCATCGTGTGATACTGTTGGGTTTGCCGAAAGAAAGAGGTTCGGTGCATTTTTATTTTTTTGCTTTTCGTTGTAAGTGCTTGGCTTGGGGTGTTTTCACTTTCTGTGTTCCATCCTCGGCACACTTGCATCTATGAAGTTTTTCATTCTCACTCTCTTTTTCTATCTAGCTATCTATATGTACATACAAAAGGAAAATGATGATGAAAGAGAAAATAATTTATATATATATATATATATATATATATATATATATATATATATATATACATATGTTTTATATATACATATATATATATATATATATATATATATATATATATATATATATATGCATATATATATATATATATATATATATATATATATATATATATATATATATATATATATATATATATATATATGCATATATATATATATATATATATATATATATATATATATATATATATATATATATATATATATATATATATATATATATGTAGTTACATATGTATATAAGTGTGTGTGTGTGTGTGAGTATATGGAAAAAAAATCTAGCATACGCAGTGAGAGAGAGAGAGAGAGGCCCCGCCAGGCATCTCTCGGCCCGGATCTCGCAACATTTCGACACTGCAACATTGACTTGTCTATCTATGCAACATCCGTGTCCAAAGGCCAGGGAACCGGACTGCGCTCTCCTCCCCGACACCCCCACTCTACCCCTACCCCTTACCTGCCTCTGGCCACATCACGGACGACCCCTGCGTCTATGAATATAGGTTGTAGGAAACAGGTATCGTGGAAGAGGATATAGAGAAGGAGGAAGTAAATAAAGGAAAGAAGATAATAAGGGAAAAGGCAGAGAAATAAGTAGAGATTAGTATTGAGGGGAAAGTAGAAAACTGAAAGGCAGTTAGTCAAGAAGATTAATTTTGATGATGACAATGATACTACTACTTGTACTAATAGTAATGTTATAATAATCTAAAAACATTAAAGGTGATAGCGTTAATAATAATGATAATGATGATGATAATAATAATTATAATAATGATAATGATGATGATAATAATAATTATAATAATGATAATGATAAAAAAGTTTAAATGATGATAATGACAATAAGGATAATAATAAAGATGATCATGATATTAGTATTAGTGATGATAATGATAATAATACAAATAATAAAGATGATAATAATAATGATGATAATAATAATGATAATAATGATGATAATAATAATAATAACAATAGTAATAATAATAATAATAATAATAATAATAATAATAATAATAATAATAATAATATTTACAATCGTAGTAATAATAATAATCATATTAATGATAAAAAATAAATAATAACGGTAATGATAATGAAAATAGATAATAATGATAATAATGATGATGATAATGATGAAGCTAAAAGTAATAATAACAATAATAATACTAATGATAATGATACTAATAGTAATAATAATAATAATAATAATAATAATAATAATAATAATAATAATAATAATAATAATAATAATAACCACGAAAACAATGATAATATCAATTAGAATAATCACACTAATAAAATTACTACTATTTTCAATGGTGATGATGATGATGATAATGATAAAAACGATAATGATAATGGTAATAATAATAATTATCAACAATAACAAAATAATGATAATCGCAAGAATAATGATAATAACGACAATGATGATGATTGCAATAACACTGATAATAGTAATGATAATATGAACAATAATAATAATAATTATCATAATATTAATAACAATGAGAATTGTCATCATGATGATAATGATAATAATGACAAGGGTGATGAGGATGACGATGATAATAATAATAATAATAATAACAATAATAATAGTAATAATAAAATAATAATAGTAATAGCAGTAATAATAATAATAATAATAATAATAATAATAATAATAATAATAATAATAATAATAATAATAATATAATGATAATAATAATAGCAATAATAATAATGATAATAATGGTAACAATAATAATGTAAATAATAATGATAATAACATTGAGAGTAATCATGATATTGATAATGATAATAATGCTGATAATGATAAGAACAATGTTAATAATAATAATAATAATAGTAATAATAATAATAATAATAATAACAATAATAATAATAATAATAATAATAATAATAATAATAGCAATAACAATTATTATTATAATTATGATAATAACAATAATAATAATAATAATAATAATAAT
>NC_061828.1:807025-812025 GCF_019202785.1 Penaeus chinensis | reverse complement strand
CATCTGCTGCAGTGTATGCGATATACAGCACTGTTCGGGTTGCTTTCGAGCTGCTTCTTGTCCCGTATCATGTCATGTATCTTTTTTCCAGATGTGTTGGCGATTCTCACAGTATTGCCAAAGTATCTGCTGATCGTCTGGGAAATGTTACACGGCGGTAATACGAGAAAATCATTAGAAGAAGGTGCAGGGTTTGGTTGTGTGAGTATACTCTCCGGCTTCTTTCTGAGGTTTAGTAGGAAGCCTCTGGGGTATTTATGATTCATAAAGGAACTAATTATATAAGCAACCTCATCCTCAAGATATTCGGGGCTGCAGATCCTCAGTGCTCTGAGTAAGAAGCCGATTACAACGCCAGATTTTGTTTTGTTGCTGTGGGCGGAGCAGTAATGGATATAATCATTTTTATTGGGAAGCTTCCTGTATTCAGAGAAACGTAGGCCGTTGTCACCCCGATGGATCAGAGTGTCCAAGGAAGGTAATTTCTGATCCTCTTCCTCCTCCACGGGGAACTGGATTTTCTCGTGGATGGAGTTAAGTCGCGTCAGTTTATGTTGTAAGCACGACCTTCTGGGGACAATGACGAGGACATCATCTACGTATCTAAGCCAAGTTGAATGCCTGCCGATTATATCCTTGTAGTTATCCCTCTCCAGCGTCTCCATGAACAGGCAGGCCATGACTGCATTCAGCGGGGAGCCCTGTGAAGATATTCATTCTCATTCATACCCTTTCCACACACACACACACACACACACACACACACACACACACACACACACATATATATATATATATATATATATATATATATATATATATATATATATATACATATATATATATATATATATATATATACATATATATATATATATATATATATATATATATATATATATATATATATATATATATACATATTTATATATGTGTGTGTGTGTGTGTGTATATACATATATTTTTTTTCATGTGTGTGTGTGTTTGTGTGTAGAGAGGCATATAGATAGATAGATAGATAGATATACAGATATGTAGACAGATGATAACACAGGGCTTATAGTAGAATGAGAAAAACATGGAAAAGAACTTCCAGAGAGAAAAACTAGGAGGGAAACGCGGTCATAACAACATAATGCCAAGCATAATAAAATATAGAGAGTGTTTCATCCTAAAGCACTTTATAACGTTTTCAGAATTGGATTGCTTTGCTATTTGAAATTGAGATTTTTATCCCTCGGGAATCTGCAACATCAAAGGTTTACTACATGGAGTGGGCCCGACGCCGATGTTGTTAATAGTACTGCAGCTGTTGTGATGCGTTTGGGTCGCTGTAGGTTGTGAAGGGGAGAGTGTTGTGATGTTGGTGACGGTGATGTTGGTCGTGTTCAGTACTGATGGCGTTCATGATTGATTTTAATTATGTCACAATATTAATGGTTACAAGAAAAATTAATATAATAATATATAGAACTGACAACCTGGTGTAAAAGTAATTTATGTTCACCAAATTTACAAGCTTTGATTAATAAATGATTGCAGTATATATGTGCATTCATACTTACAAGGACGATAAACCTTCACTCAGACGCATAAGAGCGACGCACACACACACAGGAATTACCAAATGCTGTAAGAACCCACAATTCCTCTAAACTTTAATTTACATTGGAAAGGCACTTCCATTGCTATTTATGCATTAGTACATTTTCATTTCTGTGATACAAAAAAAAAAAATTTCTGAAAGTTGTTACTTTTGTTCGTCATAGTATATAATACTCACACATGTGAATGCATATATATATATATATATATATATATATATATATATATATATATATATATATATATATATATATCAGCATACATGTTTGTGGAAGTATGTGAGTATGTGTATGCGTATGTATGCATAACCATACCAGTAAGACACACGAGGCAAGAGGGAAAAAATAAATGGGGCATAATGAAGATGGAATTTTTTGAGACGAGGACAAACTGCCTGGCTTGTGAGGACGTGGGCGACATTCTGTATGCGGTGGAAGAGGAAATGACCACATGAACAAAAGTGGAAGCGGAGGGAGAGGGCAAGGTGGAGAGAGGAGGGGAGGGGGGAGGGAGGAGGGAGGAAGGGAGGTGGACGGGAATAGTTAAGTAGAAGAAAGTAGAGGAAGAGGAACGGGAGATAGAGGGTAAAGGGAGGAGAGAAAATGGAGGGAAGAAAGGGGGTGGGGGGAGAGGAAAGGTTAGAGTAGGGTTAGAGAGGGTGATGTAGGGGGTTCGACGGCAAAAAATTACAGGGAGGAGCAGGGAGAGCGAAGTGGGGGAAGGGGGTTAGATACCTAAGGCAAGAAGCTACAGGATTGAGACCCCCATGTGTGCAAAGAACGATAGGATGCATGAGGCGTGGTCAAAGCGAGAGAGGGAGAAAGGGGGGGGGGGGGGGGCAGACAGATAAAGCGAGAGAGAGAAGATGAAAGAGAGACAAAGATAGAGCTAGGTAGTTAAAGATAAGTTGATGGCAAGAGACATAACGATAGATACATAGATGGTGGAAAGAGAGAGATAGAAAAACAACAACAAACGGTTAAGTATAAGAAGCAACAGAGGGAGATAAAGTGTTCGAAGACTGAACGTAAAGATAAGAAGAAGAGCCACCAAGATAAGAAGATACAGCCAGGTCGTCCCAGAAAGATACAATGGCTCGCTCTTTCTTTCATTGCTCCATCGCTTTCCTCTCTTTTATGTCACCCCCTTGCCTCTTCCTCTTTCGCAGTCAGCCTGTCTGTTTGTCTGCCTGTTTTTATGTTTTTGTTTGTTTATGTGCACTGATTTCTGTCTCTGGATATATGTATATATGTATATATATATATATATATATATATATATATATATATATATATATATATATATATATATATATATATATATATATGTATATATATATATATATATATATATATATATATATATATATATATATATATATATATATATATATATATACATATATATATATTAATTAATTCATTTATATATATATTTTTTTACAGATTTTACAGATCAATAACCTCTTTCTCTCTCTCTCTCTCTCTCTCGCTCTCTCTCTCTCTCTCTCTCATCTCTCTCTCTCTCTCTCTCTCCTCTCTCTCTCTTTCTCTCTCTTCTCTCTCTCTCTTTCTCTCTCATCTCTCTCTCTCTCCCTTTCTCTTTCTCTCTCTCTCTCTCTCTCTCTCTCTCTCTCTCTCTCTCTCATCTCTCTCTCTCTCTCATCTCTCTCTCTTTCTCTCTCATCTCTCTCTCTCTTTCTCTCTCATCTCTCTCTCTCTCCCTTTCTCTCTCTCTCTCTCTCTCTCTCTCTCTCTCTCTCTCTCTCTCTCTCTCTCTCTCTCTCTCTCTCTCTCTCTCTCTCTCGTTAAACTCTCAGGAATAATAACCTTCGAAAAATACAATAGACATGGTTGTTTTCACCAGCTCATGTGTTTATGCGCGCGCGCGAGTGTGACTGTGTGTGTCTTTTATATGTGACGATATGTGTGTGTGCATGAGTGCATGTGTGCGTGTGTGTGTATCCCCATTCTTCTCTATACAGGACGAACGAGGTGTAGAGAATGAGAATGATAAAAAAAATGGAAGGGGAGGAGATGAGAGGGATGAAAAGTTGGCGATGAAACGGAGGGGCAGGAGAGAGAGGTGAAACACAGAAAAAGAAACCTTGAAAATAAATACATAGGAGGAAGGGAAAGATAGAGAGGAGAGAGAGAGAGAGAGAGAGACAAACAAAGATTTGCACACAAATTAATCTAAAGGACATTGCATGCATAAATAATGATATAATGCATATACACAATTAATATATCTAGATATTGCATCCATGCCAATACATAGGACAGGGAGATGCTTGATATAAAAGGAAAGAAAGTAATAAAAGAAGAGAAGAAAACAATGGAAAACAAATAAATAAAAGAAAATAAAAAAACAGTAATAATAATTATGATAATAGAAATAAAGGAAACAAAATCAAGGAAGATGATAATAATACTGATGAAAACAATATTATAAGGATAGTAATAATAATAATAATAATAATAATAATGATAATGATAATAATAATAATAATAATAATAATAATAATAATAATAATAATAATAATAATAACAGTAATAATAACAATAATAATAACAGTAATAATAACAATAATAATAAAAATTATGATAATAATCACACAAATAAGAGTAATGATGATAATAATCATTCTACCAATAGCAATGATAATAATGATAATAATAATAACAACGATAACAGCATCAAGACAAACAAAGCAGTAACCTGTCCCCTGCGACAAAGCAAAAGAAGAACTGCAAAAGAGCCGAAGTTCCTGTGCCATAGGTCAAAGGATGACCTTTTTCGTTCGGTTGATTTTGAAAATAAGTTAATTTCCTTTTGCTTTCACCCAACCAAAGGCTGTAAAGCCGAGCGGAGGAGGAAGAGTTGAGGTCGGGAGTCCTCGTCAAGGTTTTCGCTTTTTAATCAGAGTCTTGTCTTTTGGTGGAGATTTGGAGGAATATTGTCTTATTGTTACCGTCAGAGCTAGTGATATTTTGGGCGTCATTATTCATGGTTTCGTTTTTCTTATTGTCACTTCTATGCCATTATTGTTCTCGTGGTGAAAATTATGAAAGTTAATAACCGATAATAACAATCGCAATGAAGTGATAATCAGTAGAAGTGGAAATTAGGATTATTAATTATTAACATTATCCATGTTATTGTTATTATCATTATTACTATCATCATTATCATGATCGCTATTATTATCATTTCCGTTATTATCATGATAGTAATAATAATAATAACAAAAATAATTATAATAACAATAATAATGATGATAATAATAACAGTAATAATAATGATAACAATAATAATAATAACAGTAATGATTATCATTTCTATTATTATTATTACAATTATTTTTATTATTATCATTATTATCTTCAATGTCA
>NC_061828.1:784525-787025 GCF_019202785.1 Penaeus chinensis | reverse complement strand
CGAATAACATGAGATTGACGCCAGCAACTCATGAGAGATGTCGAGACATATAGGGAGATGACATGACAAGGCTCAGCAAGATTGGAAAATTAAGTTGAGAGATAGTGTATTGGCTTGAGGAGAATTAGGGAGATGGTGAGATGATAGAAGGAGGAACAAGAAAACCGGAAATAGGGGAAAGGGAGCAATGGACCAAGGACCGACACTAAGAGAGATTTCGAGGAGAAAACGAGGGAACGAGAGAGACAAGAGATGAGCCGGGAGAAAGTAACTCACGATGAATGTGGTGAAAGGGATACAGAATATCTCGAGAAAATCGAAAGCACAGTATTGGCGAAACGAGGCCAGAGATAGAGTTAGGCTGGAAGAGAGTAAGTCTGAAGGCAGCAAAGGTAGAAACAAGAGGAAGGCTACAGTATGAGGCAAGGGGAAACCGAATGAAGCCAGAGAAAGAGGCGCGGATAGGTAGTTGCAAGAGAGATTAAAGAATCGTGTTTAAGGCAGAATCATGCACGAAATTAGAAGGTACCAAAAGTCACCAGAGAGACTACAGACATTTCAAGGCAAGCTAGAGAGACTAAAGAATGAGACATAGAAAGAGCAAAAATTAATAATTAAAAAAAAAAAAAAAAGTAGAGAGACAGATGCATAGTCATTCAGGGGAAAAAAAAAAAAAAAAAAAGAGAAACAGGATAAAGCCATAGAAACAACAGAATGACGTTAAGAGAGACAGATTGGCGCCAGGATAACGACATAACAAGACAGGAGGAGACAGCTTGGCACCAGAATTACAGCCCAGCGAAACAGGGAAGTGGAAAGCTAACAATTAACCGCAGCTTAAACGGGAGAACCAGAGCCTCGAGACAGACACCGCGGGGAGACAGGGCGTGCAACATGGTTCCAGGAAGATGCGGAAGGATTCCAGGAAGGGCGAGGGAGTTCCAGGGAGGCGCGGGAGGATCTCGGGAAGGGTGAAGGATTCCAGGAAGGGCGAGGGAGTTCCTGGAGGGGAGAGAAGGATGGAGGGAGATAAGGAGGAGGACAAAAGGGAGGGAAGACAAGGACCAAGGGCCTGGGGAGCGGAATGTGTCGTGGGAAGACAAAGGCTGATCTCGTCTATTTACTTAATGAGAGTCGGCCCTTTTGGCTGCTGTGAAGGTTCGCTAAGTTACGACCACCTAAATATTGGGAGGAGCTCGCTCGTTCTCTCTCGTTCTCGCCCGCTTTCTCGTTTTCTCTTGTGCTTTCTCGTTCTCTCTTGTGCTTTCTCGTTCTCTCTTTACTTCTTCGTTCTCTCTACTTCACTTACTCTCATTCTCGCTAGTTATCTCGTTCTCTCTCACTGTCTTGGTCTCTTGGTCTTTTCTCGTTCTCTCTCATTTTGATCTTCCGTTTCTCCCCCAACCCCTTCTCTCTCTCTCTCTCTCTCTCTCTCTCTCTCTCTCTCTCTCTCTCTCTCTCTCTCTCTCTCTTCTCTCTCTCTCTCTCTCTCTCTCTCTTTCTCTCTCTTTCTCTCTCTCTCTCTCTCATTCTCTCTCTCTCTCTTTCTCTCTCTCTCTCTCCCCCCCCCTCTCTCTCTCTAACCCTCTCCCCCACCTCTCTTTCACCGGAATTATGAACACAATCAGCTCTGCTTTGCTGCCTCTTCCTCGAATCCCTGACAACCTTGTGCCAACACCTGCCAACACCCGCCCATTTTGCATAATTGACCGCCCACCCTCAACACTCATCTACGCCCACACCTCATTCCTCGAAGCCGCTGAGGAGGTGGGCGAGATATTGGCAACATCTCTTTCTCGAGAAGAATCATAGAAGAAGGGAGGAAGGGGAAGGGGTAAGGGAAGGGGTAATGGAGAGCTGGGAAGGGGAAAGGAGGCGGGGGAGGAAGAGGGGAGCCAGGTAAACAGACGACCAAGGGATTGAAGGAAAAGAAGAAGAAAGGATGGAAAAAAAAATATTTGAAGATAAAATTGTTCCTTCAAAATTCCCAAGATCCCAAAATTTTATATTAGTTTAATCGTACTATTTTCTTCTCTCTCTCTCTTGTTAATGCAAACAACGGAAGAGGCAGTCTCGAAAAAAAACAGACACACAAATACAAACCATAAGCAAATGCGTAGATGTGGGACAGAGAGAAAGGAAAGGAGTGGGGTAAGGGAAAAAGAGTCATATACATTGGACAAATACTAAAGGAAGAGATTAAAGGGAAGAAGAATGAAGAAGACTAAAAGTGGAAAAAGTGTTACTTGATAACGTTTTAGGCAATGGTTTTCAATCTCTATATTTAATCACTATTATGCTCATTGTCATTATTACTGATATTATTGTTATCATTCCTATCATCATTATCATTATTATTATCATCATGATCATTACTATCATTATCATTATTATTACTATTATCATTACCATCTTATACAAGCACATATTATGTATATATACATAAATGTGTGTGTGTATATATACATATATATATATATATATATATATATATATATAT
>NC_061828.1:759525-762025 GCF_019202785.1 Penaeus chinensis | reverse complement strand
TTTTTTTTTTTTTTTTTTTTACAGCCTTTCAATTCCACTGCAGGACATAGGCCTAACTCAATTCACTATTGAGAGGTTATATGGTAGTGTCACTCTTGCCTGATTGGATGCCCTTACTAATCAACCGCGGTTCGACGCGCTAACACTTGTGCCACGTCGGTGACTTCCCCTACGACACTTGCGTTTGACTTCTCAAGGCGATATATCGTTATCTCGGGGTCGAGCCAGCAGTCAGAGCGCAGGCATTTTTACGACCGCCACGACGGTGGATTGAGCTTGGGACCACGAGGGTCGGAGTCCAGTGCTCTAACCACTGGACCATCGTGCTCACGGGAGTATACCCTGGTGCAATCACCAGGCCCTTGCGTTGCTGCTCATAAGTCCACACTAGACAGGGCCAACCCTGCTGGAGGAACTTATCAATGGCATTCTGGCTAAACTACACCCCCTCCCACCAAGATACAAGCCAGTCGGTGTGTGTGTGTGTGTGGGGGGGGGGGGGGGACACGGCTGTCTATCTCTCAATCAACCATGACTGCACAAACAGAGTAACGACCCTCATTCCCCGGAGGCGAAGGAGCCCCTGGTTACGGCGGCTCCGGAGCAGAGAGTGCTAAAAATCACCGGTTAAAAACAGGCCGTCCCACGTCGATGAACCTTTGCACATATGATATAAGGACAATGAAAACTGAATCCGACTTACTAGCATCACCTGAGGAACTCTCTTTCATTAAATGGGATGTTGCAGGACTCTGTGAGGTTAGAAGACTAGGCGAAGAACAGAAGATACCAAATGATGGGCATGTACTCTACTGGAGAGGAAAAACCCAGGGTAGCAAGCAGGAATTAGGGGTATGTTTCTTACTTCCCAAACGTTTAGAAAAAAAAATGTATCCTAGAATTCTATAGTATAAGCGGAAGAGTGGCTTTAGTAACAGCAAAACTAAACAATTAAGGTATAACTTTAAGGTTGTTAAAGTCTATGCTCCAACCTGCAGCCACAGTGATGAAGAAAAAGAGAGCTTCAATGAAGATGTTCATTTAGCCAGTGACAGAGTAAATAATCCATTTCACAATAATTTTGGGAGACTTTAACGCTAAAATGGGTAAAAATACAGAAAGATAAACCGTAATAAAGAATTGCGGAATAGGCACTAGGAATGAGAAAGGACAAATGCTAATCAATTTTACGGAGGCTCGATCACTCAATATCATGAATACATTCTTCGAAAAAAGACTAGAGGGGAAGTAGACATGGAAGTCACCATCTGACACAAAAAACGAAATTGACTTGATAATTTCAAAAGGCGCGATATAGTAAAAAAATAACATTATTAATAAAGTAAATGATGGCAGCAACCATAGAATGGTCAGTAGCCAAATTAGATTACACATCAAAAGGGAAAGGAATAAAGTCATACGAAATCAGGAGCCAAATTTAGCTTACTTGAAGACCAGAGTGACAGAATTTAACTTTAATAACTAAAACAGATATTCACTTCTCAGCGACGAAGATCTCAACTTTGACCAAATCAACAAACAGTTCAATGACATAATAAATAAAGTTGCACTTGAAGTAGGCGGTAATAACGTCAAGCAAAGCTACAGCAAGTTATAGGTAGAAACTAAAGAGCTTATGCAAAAACGTAGGGTCATGAAAGTATCGTCAAACAGAGTCAAAATAGTATTAGATGAAAAAAGAGAAAAAAAAAAAGAGGAATGTATGAACATTCAATACTTAAATAATAAATGAATCACTGATCTCAAGTACCAGCATGAAAACAGCGAAAAGGATACTCGGAATAGTGAGAAATCGATTGTATGCAATAAAGAAACCAGACTGAGAAGTGACATATAAGAAGAAGGAAATCATAAAAGTAGTTAAAGACTTTTACAGGGATCTATACAACTCCAATGAACAACCACGGAGAGAAGCGAACGCGGTAACTACAGACGTACCTTATATCACAACAGAAGAAATAAACAGAGCGCTTAAAGGCATGAAGAGAGGGAAAACACCAGGTGAAAACGGAATTAGTATAGACCTTACACTAGATGCAGGAGAAATTGCAACAATGAAACCAGCCAATCTTTTTAACAAATGCCTTCTCAACGAAAAAAAAAAACACAAAAAAAACTCCGAAAGCCTGGAAAAATGCAACAATTATTTTGTTACATAAAAAAGGGATACAAAGGACAAAAAAAAAAAAAAAAAAAAAAAAAAAAAAAAAAAAAAAAAAAAATACCGACCCATAAGCCTCCTTTCAGTTACTTACAAACTGTTCACAAAAGTCATCACAACTCGCATCTCTGACAGTCTGGATTCTAACCAGCCTAGAGAACAGGCAGGCTTTCGCAGTGGATTCTCAACAACAGACCACATACACACGCTCACTCAAATAAAGAAAAAATAAACAAATATTGGAAACCCCTGTGAATGGCATTTATCAACTACGAAAAGGCATTTGACTCTGTACAAATACCAGCAGGGCTAGAAGCT
>NC_061828.1:747025-749525 GCF_019202785.1 Penaeus chinensis | reverse complement strand
AAGAAGAAGAAAAGAAGAGAAGAAAGAGAGAAGAAAGAAGAGTAAGGAAAGAGAGAAGAAAGAAGAAAGAAAGAGAGAGAAGAAAAAAGAGGAAAGAAATAGAAGAAGAAAGATAAGAGAAGATAGAGAAGAGAAAGAAAGAAAGAGAAGAAGAAAAGAAAGAAGATAGAAGAAGAAGAAGAAGAAAGAAAAGAAAGTAGAAGAAAGAAAAGAGAAAGAAGAGAGAAAGAGAGAAGAAGAAAGGAAGAAGAAGAAGAAGAAAGAAGAGAAGAAGAAAGAGAAAGAGAGAAGAAAGAAGGAGAGAAGAGAGAGAAAAGAAATAGAAGAGGAAGAAAGAGAGAGAAGAGAAAGAATTTGAAGAGAAGAAAGAGAGAAGAAAGAAAGAAGAGAGAAGAGAAGAAATAAGAGAAAGAAAGAAAGAGAGAGAGAAAGTAAAGAAGAGAAGAAAAGAAGAGAAGAAGAAGAATAAAGAATAGAGAAGAGAAAAAAGAAATGAAAAGAAGAAGAAGAAGAGAAGAAGATAGAAGGAAAGGAAAAGAAAGAGAGAAGAAGAAGGAAAAGAGTAAGAAGAAAAGAAGAAGAAGAAAGAAGAGAAAGAAAGAGAAGAAAAAGAGAAGAAAAAGATAGAAGAAAGAAAGAGGAAGAAAGAAAGAAGAAGAAAATAGAAGAGAAAGAAGAAGAATAGAAAGAAAAAGAAAGAAGAAAGAAAGAAGAAGAAAGAGAAGAAGAAGAAAGAAATAAGAGAAGAGAGAAGATAGAAGAAGAAAAGAGAAAAGAGAAGAATAGAAGAAGAGAAAAGAAAGAAATAGAAGGAAAGAGAAGAAAAGAAAGTAAAGAGAAAGAAGAGAAGAGAAAGAAGAAGAAAAGAAAGATAGAAGAGAAAAGAGAATAAGAAGAGAAGAAAAGAAAAGAGAAAGAAGAAGAAAAGGAAGAGAGAAAAGAAAGAAAGAAAAGAGAGAAGAGATAAGTAAAGGAAGAAAAGAAAGAAAGAAGAAGGAAAGAAAAGAAGAAGAAAAAAGAAGAAGAAAGAAGAAGAAGTAGAAAGAGAAAAGAAGAAGAAGAGTAGAGAAAAGAAAAAGAGAAGAGAAAAGAAAAAGAAAAGAGAAAAGAGAAAGAAAGAGATAAGAAGAATAGAAGAAAAGAAGAAGAATAGAAAGAGAGAAAGAGAAAGAAGAAGAAAGAAAGAAAGTAAAGAAGAGAAAGAAAGAGAAAGAAGAGAAAAAGAAAGAAGAAGAGAAAGAAGAAGAAAGAAAGAAAGGAAAAAGAAAGTAAGAAAAGAGAGAAAAAAAGAGAAAGAGAAGTAGAAGAAAAGAGAAGAAAAGAAAAGAAAAAGAAGGAGAAGAGAAAGATAAAAAGAAAAGAGAAGAAGAAGAAGAAAGAAGAAGAAGAAAAGAATAGAATGAAGAAAAGAAGAGAAGAAAAAGAGAAGAAGAAAAGAAAGAAAGATGAAAGAAGAAAAAGATAGAAGAAAGAAAGAGAAAAGTAGAAGAGAGAAGAAAGAAAAGAAAGAAGAGAAGAAGAGAAGAAGAAAAGAAGAAGAGAAGAAAAGAAGAAGAAAGAAGAAGAAGAGAATAAAGAAGAAGAAGAAAGAGAAAGAAGAAGAAAGAAGAAGAAGAAAGAAGAAGAATAGAGAAGAAAGAAAAGAAGAAAGAAGAAGAAAGTAGAAGGAAAGAAAGAAAAGAAGAGAAGAAAAAGAAGTAAGAAAGAAGAAGAAGAAAAGAAGAAGAGAAGAAGAAGAAAAGAAGAAGAAGAAGAAAGAGAAGAAAAGAAGAAGAAGAAGTAAAGAAGAGAAGAAGAAAAGAAAGAAAGAGAAGAAAGAAGAAGTAGGAATAGACGAAGAAGATGTAGAAGAAGAAGAAAGAAGAGAAAGAAGAAGAAGAGAAGAAGAGAAAGAAGAAAGAAGAAGAAGAAGAGAGAGAAGAGAAAGAAAAAGAAAAGAAAGAAGAAGAAGAAAGAGGAGAAAAAGAGAGAGAAGAAGAGAAGATAGAAGAAAAAAAGAAAGAAAAGAAAGAGAAAGATAGAAGAAGAGAGAAAGATAGAAGAAGAAGAGAAGTAAGAATATAAGAAGAAAGAAAGAAGAAGAAAAGAGAAGATAGAGAAGAATAGAAGAAGAAGAAGAAAGAAGGATAGAAAAAGAAGAGAAGAAATAGAAGAATGAGAAGAAGATAAGAAGAAGAAGATAATGAAGAATAGAAAGAAAAAAGAAAAGAGTAGAAAGAAGAAAGAAAAAAAAGAAGAAGAATAGAAAGAAAAGAAGAAGAAAAAGAATAGAAAGAAAAGAAAAGAAGAAGAAGTAGAAAAGAAAAGATAAGAAAGAGAAGATAGAAAGAAGAAGAAGAAGAAAAGAAAAGAGAAGATAGAAAAAGAAAAGATAGAAAGAAAAGAATAGAATGAAAAGAAGACAGAAGAAAGAAAGAAGAAGAAAGAAGATAAGAAGAAGAAAGAAGAGAATAGTAGAATAAAAAGAAAAAGAAAAGAGATAAGAAGAAGAAGAATAAGA
>NC_061828.1:709525-712025 GCF_019202785.1 Penaeus chinensis | reverse complement strand
GAAGGCAGAGGAAGAGGGAAACTAAGGAGGAGGAGGAAGGAAGAAAAAAAAGGGAGGAAGGAGAATGGGCGTTGAAGAGGGAAGGAGAGGGAGGAGAAAAGGGGAGGAGAGGAGGCTTAACAAGGGCAGGCCAGGAGTAGAGGAGGGAGCGGGGTGGGTGGTGGAGGGGAGGGGTTAAGAGGGCTGGGGGGGGGGGGGTTACTGATGTTTGATAACTGGCAAATCGAATGTTTTGGTGGAAGGCCTGGTGTGTGTGTGTGGGGGGGGGGGGGTGTTGAAGGGAGGAGGGGCGCGGGTGGAGGACAGGTCGATAATGGATGAGAGGGGAAGGGAAAGTACGAATGAGAGAAAGAGAGAGTACAAAGAGAAGGGGGGTTTGTAAGTGAGAGTGAGTGAGAGAGGGATAGACAGACAGATTGAGAGAGATAGGGAGACAGACAAACTGACAGAGAGAGAAAGAGAGAGTGAGAGAGTAGGTGAGAGAGAGAGAGAGAGAGAGAGAGGGAGGGAGAACATATATATATATATAGAGAGAGAGGGAGAGGAAGAGAGAGTGAGGGAGAGAGAGAGAGAGAAAGAGAGAGAGAGAGAGAGAGAGAGAGAACATAGATATATAGATAAAAATAGACAAACAGACAGCTATCAAGATAGATAGATAGATAAAAGCTCGAAAGACGGACAGCTACATAAATGGATAAGAAGGAGCAATGAAAGAAAAAAAGTGACAAGGGAAAGTACAAATCACCCGAGAGAAGAGGAGCCACTAAACCCAAACTGTTTTTTTCCTAAGCACAAAAAGGAAATAATATAAATGGTTGTATAAAAAAGCAAGACCCACATCTAAGTCCTTAATTACACAAGCTATCCTCTGTATCCAATCAGTAACGAGGACACGGGATTTAAGATCTCTATCCCCAATAACATTATTTTCGAACTACGTCCCCATATCAATCAACCATGAGTAAAGAGGTTTTGTCCTCGGGAGGGGAAGAGAGGGAAGGAAGGGGAGAGGGGAAGGGAAGGAGAACGGGAGGGAGGTAGGGGATGAAAGGGGCGGAAGAACAGAGGGAAGGAAGGAAGGAAGGAGGGGTTAATGGCAGAGGGAAAGGGGGAAAGAGGGATGGAGAAGGAGAGAGGGAGAGGCCGAAGGGAAAAGAGAGAGAGAGAGAGAGAGAGAGAGAGAGAGAGAGAGAGAGAGAGAGAGAGAGAGAGAGTGAGTGAGAGAGAGAAAGAGAGAGAGAGAAGGTGTGAGTTAGGGAGGGAGACAGAGAGAGAGAGAAAGGGGGGGGGGGGAGCAGAGAAAAAGAGAGAGAAGGAGGGATGGAGAGGGGCTGGGGCAGGGCTGGAAGGAGGGGGCAAAGGCTGAAAGGCATGGACAGGTAAAAAGAGGGGGTGAGAGAGAGGGGGGGAGACCGAGAGAGGGAGAGAGTGGTAGATGAGAAAAGACAAAAGATACTGACTTAGAGAAAGACGGGAAAAGAAATACTTGTTATAACAACCATAAACCTTTGATCGTGTTATGTTTCTCAAAATATTTGTCTGACTTCAAAATAAGGAAAGGGAGAGGGGTGACTTCTGGTGACTTATTTATGAACATGAAAAGACTTCCCATTTCACATATCTATGGGCACACATACACACACACACAATCAAGTGTGTGTGTGTGTATGTGTGTGTGTGTGTGTGTGTGTATCTTTATCTTGATCTATCTATCTAAATATACATACATATATTTAGACACACACACACACACACACACACACACACACACACACACACACACACACACATATATATATATATATATATATATATATATATATATATATATATATATATATATATATATATATGTATGTATGTATGTATGTATGTGTGTATGTGTTAGCAATAGACTGTCAGTGAGCTCTTTAGTTATCAGTTGAAGCTCAGTTCTAGATGAGACCTGTTACTGTTTAAGAAGTAATCTTAAAAAAATATAGTAAACTTAAGAATCTTTGTTGTAATTCTATAATAAAAAGCTTCCTTGCAGTCTCTTTCAATTCTGTAGAAACTGTAGAAATTTTCGGGTCAGCTACCTTGTTGAGAGTCAACAAAGGTTTGCGGCCTAAAAACTGTCCGACATTTTGTACTTGTACGCAAAGTTTCTTTTATTTACTGAATTTAAGAAGTTGACACGAAAAGTATAAAACGCATTTAATTTGGTCAAGAGCTGCAAGAGTTTATTACAGATTTTGTTTTCGTTTCTAGATAAAAAGAGGTCTACTTTATTGTAATAGCAAATACACAAGTATTTCCATCATTACATAAATATTATTAATGAACTTTTAGTAACTTAATCATACATTGCTTCCTTTCATGATGACAATTCTCGAAGCAAATAAATCTTCTTGTCAGCCCGCGGGCCCATTGCGACCAGCCGCCCACCCCGTGGGCCTCGTTTGACCCGCGGGCCGTGAGTTTGACGCCCGTGACTTTGTGGCTTCAGAATAATTGCTTA